>NC_085137.1:385055188-385132797 GCF_035046485.1 Aedes albopictus
TGGGAATTCCTTCAGGAGTTCCTCGGGAGTTCATCCCACGGGGTTTTCTCCAGGAATTTCTCAGCAATTCCCCCGGGGATTGCTCCAGGAATCCTTACGGGGATTACTCCAGAAGGTCCTCCGGGGATTCCTCCAGGAATTCCTTCGGGGATTCCTCCTAGAATTCCTCCGGGGATTGCTCCAGGAATCCTTCCGGGGATTCCTCCAGAAATTCCTCCGGGGATTCTTCCTGCAATTCCTCCGAGGATTCCTCCAAGAATTCCTCCGGGGATTCCTGCAGCAATTCCTCCGAAGATTCCTCCAGGAATTCCTTCGGGGATTACTCCAGAAATTCCTCCGAGGATTCCTCCAGGAATTCCTCTGGGGATTCCTCCTGGAATTCCTATGGAAATTCCTCCGGTTATTCCTCCAGGAATTCCTCTGGGGATTCCTCCCGGAATTCCTCCTGGGATTCCTCCAGGAATTCCTCCTGGGATTCCTCCTGGGATTCCTCCAGGAATTCCTCCTGGGATTCCTCCAGGAATTTCTCCTGGGATTCCTCCAGGAATTCCTCCGGGGATTTCTCCAAGAATTCTTCCGGGATTCCTCCAGAAATTCCTCCAGCAATTCCTCCGGGGATTCCTCCAGAAATTCCTCCAGCAATTCCTCCGGGGATTTCTCCAGCAATTCCTCCAGAGATTCCTCCTGAAATTCCTCTGGGGATTCCTCCTGGAATTCCTATGGGAATTCCTCCGGGGATTCCTCCAGGAATTCCTCCGGGGATTCCTCCAGGAATTCCTCCGGGGATTCCTCCAGGAATTCCTCCTGGGATTCCTCCAGGAATTCCTCCGGGGATTGCACCAAGAATTCTTCCGTGGATTCCTCCAAAAATTCCTCCGGGGATTCCTCCTGCAATTCATCCGGGGATTCCTCCAGGAATTCCTCCGGGGATTTCTCCAGGAAAATCTCCGAGGATTCCTCCAGGAATTCCTCCTGGGATTCCTCCAGGAATTTCTCCGGAGATTCCTCCTGGAATTCCTCCGGAGATTCCTCCTGGAATTCCTCCGGAGATTCCTCCAGGAATTCCTCCGGAGATTCCTCCTGGAATTCCTCCGGAGATTCCTCCAGGAATTCCTCCGGAGATTCCTCCAGGAATTCCTCCGGAGATTCCTCCAGGAATTCCTCCGGAGATTCCTCCAGGAATTCCTCCAGAGATTCCTCCAGGAATTCCTCCGGAAATTCCTCCAGGAATTCCTCCGGAGATTCCTCCAGGAATTCCTCCGGAGATTCCTCCAGGAATTCCTCCGGAGATTCCTCCAGGAATTCCTCCGGAGATTCCTCCAGGAATTCCTCCGGAGATTCCTCCAGGAATTCCTCCGGAGATTCCTCCAGGAATTCCTCCGGAGATTCCTCCAGGAATTCCTCCGGAGATTCCTCCAGGAATTCCTCCGGAGATTCCTCCAGGAATTCCTCCGGAGATTCCTCCAGGAATTCCTCCGGAGATTCCTCCAGGAATTCCTCCGGAGATTCCTCCAGGAATTCCTCCGGAGATTCCTCCAGGAATTCCTCCGGAGATTCCTCCAGGAATTCCTCCGGAGATTCCTCCAGGAATTCCTCCGGAGATTCCTCCAGGAATTCCTCCGGAGATTCCTCCAGGAATTCCTCCGGAGATTCCTCCAGGAATTCCTCCGGAGATTCCTCCAGGAATTCCTCCGGAGATTCCTCCAGGAATTCCTCCGGAGATTCCTCCAGGAATTCCTCCGGAGATTCCTCCAGGAATTCCTCCGGAGATTCCTCCAGGAATTCCTCCGGAGATTCCTCCAGGAATTCCTCCGGAGATTCCTCCAGGAATTCCTCCGGAGATTCCTCCAGGAATTCCTCCGGAGATTCCTCCAGGAATTCCTCCGGAGATTCCTCCAGGAATTCCTCCGGAGATTCCTCCAGCAATTCCTCCGGAGATTCCTCCGGAGATTCCTCCAGGAATTCCTCCGGAGATTCCTCCAGCAATTCCTCCGGAGATTCCTCCGGAGATTCCTCCAGGAATTCCTCCGAAGATTCCTCCAGGAATTCCTCCGGAGATTCCTCCAGGAATTCCTCCGGAGATTCCTCCAGGAATTCCTCCGGAGATTCCTCCAGGAATTCCTCCGGAGATTCCTCCAGGAATTCCTCCGGAGATTCCTCCAGGAATTCCTCCGGAGATTCCTCCAGGAATTCCTCCGGAGATTCCTCCAGGAATTCCTCCGGAGATTCCTCCAGGAATTCCTCCGGAGATTCCTCCAGGAATTCCTCCGGAGATTCCTCCAGGAATTCCTCCGGAGATTCCTCCAGGAATTCCTCCGGAGATTCCTCCAGGAATTCCTCCGGAGATTCCTCCAGGAATTCCTCCGGAGATTCCTCCAGGAATTCCTCCGGAGATTCCTCCAGGAATTCCTCCGGAAATTCCTCCAGGAATTCCTCCGGAAATTCCTCCAGGAAAACCTCCGGAGATTCCTCCAGGAATTCCTCCGGAGATTCCTCCAGGAATTCCTCCGGAAATTTCTCCAGGAATTCCTCCGGAAAATCCTCCAGGAATTCCTCCGGAAATTCCTCCAGGAATTCCTCCGGAAATTCCTCCAGGAATTCCTCCGGAAATTCCTCCAGGAATTCCTCCGGAAATTCCTCCAGGAATTCCTCCGGAAATTCCTCCAGGAATTCCTCCGGGAATTCCTCCAGGAATTCCTCCGGAAATTCCTCCAGGAATTCCTCCGGAAATCCCTCCAGGAATTCCTCCGGAAATCCCTCCAGGAATTCCTCCGGAAATCCCTCCAGGAATTCCTCCGGAAATTCCTCCAGGAATTCCTCCGGAAATTCCTCCAGGAATTCCTCCGGAAATTCCTCCAGGAATTCCTCCGGAAATTCCTCCAGGAATTCCTCCGGAAATTCCTCCAGGAATTCCTCCGGAAATTCCTCCAGGAATTCCTCCAGGAATTCCTGGAGGAATTTCCGGAGGAATTCCTGGAGGAATTTCCGGAGGAATTCCTGGAGGAATTTCCGGAGGAATTCCTGGAGGAATTTCCGGAGGAATTCCCGGAGGAATTTCCGGAGGAATTCCCGGAGGAATTTCCGGAGGAATTCCTGGAGGAATTTCCGGAGGAATTCCTGGAGGAATTTCCGGAGGAATTCCTGGAGGAATTTCCGGAGGAATTCCTGGAGGAATTTCCGGAGGAATTCCTGGAGGAATTTCCGGAGGAATTCCTGGAGGAATTTCCGGAGGAATTCCTGGAGGAATTTCCGGAGGAATTCCTGGAGGAATTTCCGGAGGAATTCCTGGAGGAATTTCCGGAGGAATTCCTGGAGGAATTTCCGGAGGAATTCCTGGAGGAATTTCCGGAGGAATTCCTGGAGGAATTTCCGGAGGAATTCCTGGAGGGATTTCCGGAGGAATTCCTGGAGGGATTTCCGGAGGAATTCCTGGAGGGATTTCCGGAGGAATTCCTGGAGGGATTTCCGGAGGAATTCCTGGAGGGATTTCCGGAGGAATTCCTGGAGGAATTTCCGGAGGAATTCCTGGAGGAATTCCCGGAGGAATTCCTGGAGGAATTTCCGGAGGAATTCCTGGAGGAATTTCCGGAGGAATTCCTGGAGGAATTTCCGGAGGAATTCCTGGAGGAATTTCCGGAGGAATTCCTGGAGGAATTTCCGGAGGAATTCCTGGAGGAATTTCCGGAGGAATTCCTGGAGGAATTTCCGGAGGAATTCCTGGAGGAATTTCCGGAGGAATTCCTGGAGGAATTTCCGGAGGAATTCCTGGAGGAATTTCCGGAGGAATTCCTGGAGGAATTTCCGGAGGAATTCCTGGAGGAATCTCCGGAGGAATTCCTGGAGGAATCTCCGGAGGTTTTCCTGGAGGAATTTCCGGAGGAATTCCTGGAGGAATTTCCGGAGGAATTCCTGGAGGAATCTCCGGAGGAATTCCTGGAGGAATCTCCGGAGGAATTCCTGGAGGAATCTCCGGAGGAATTCCTGGAGGAATCTCCGGAGGAATTCCTGGAGGAATCTCCGGAGGAATTCCTGGAGGAATCTCCGGAGGAATTCCTGGAGGAATCTCCGGAGGAATTCCTGGAGGAATCTCCGGAGGAATTCCTGGAGGAATCTCCGGAGGAATTCCTGGAGGAATCTCCGGAGGAATTCCTGGAGGAATCTTCGGAGGAATTCCTGGAGGAATCTCCGGAGGAATCTCCGGAGGAATTGCTGGAGGAATCTCCGGAGGAATTCCTGGAGGAATCTCCGGAGGAATTCCTGGAGGAATCTCCGGAGGAATTGCTGGAGGAATCTCCGGAGGAATTCCTGGAGGAATCTCCGGAGGAATTCCTGGAGGAATCTCCGGAGGAATTCCTGGAGGAATCTCCGGAGGAATTCCTGGAGGAATCTCCGGAGGAATTCCTGGAGGAATCTCCGGAGGAATTCCTGGAGGAATCTCCGGAGGAATTCCTGGAGGAATCTCCGGAGGAATTCCTGGAGGAATCTCCGGAGGAATTCCTGGAGGAATCTCCGGAGGAATTCCTGGAGGAATCTCCGGAGGAATTCCTGGAGGAATCTCCGGAGGAATTCCTGGAGGAATCTCCGGAGGAATTCCTGGAGGAATCTCCGGAGGAATTCCTGGAGGAATCTCCGGAGGAATTCCTGGAGGAATCTCCGGAGGAATTCCTGGAGGAATCTCCGGAGGAATTCCTGGAGGAATCTCCGGAGGAATTCCTGGAGGAATCTCCGGAGGAATTCCTGGAGGAATCTCCGGAGGAATTCCTGGAGGAATCTCCGGAGGAATTCCTGGAGGAATCTCCGGAGGAATTCCTGGAGGAATCTCCGGAGGAATTCCTGGAGGAATCTCCGGAGGAATTCCTGGAGGAATCTCCGGAGGAATTCCTGGAGGAATCTCCGGAGGAATTCCTGGAGGAATCTCCGGAGGAATTCCTGGAGGAATCTCCGGAGGAATTCCTGGAGGAATTTCCGGAGGAATTCCTGGAGGAATCTCTGGAGGAATTCCTGGAGGAATCTCCGGAGGAATTCCTGGAGGAATCTCCGGAGGAATTCCTGGAGGAATCTCCGGAGGAATTCCAGGAGGAATCTCCGGAGGAATTCCTGGAGGAATCTCCGGAGGAATTCCAGGAGGAATCTCCGGAGGAATTCCAGGAGGAATCTCCGGAGAAATTCCTGGAGGAATCCCAGGAGGAATTCCTGGAGGAATCCTCGGAGATTTTCCTGGAGAAATCCCCGGAGGAATTCCTGGAGGAATCCCCGGATGAATTGCAGGAGGAATCCCCGGAGGAATTTTTGGAGGAATCCACGGAAGAATTCTTGGTGCAATCCCCGGAGGAATTCCTGGAGGAATCCCAGGAGGAATTCCTGGAGGAATCCCCGGAGGAATTCCTGGAGGAATCCCCGGAGGAATTCCTGGAGGAATCCCCGGAGGAATTCCCATAGGAATTCCAGGAGGAATCCCCAGAGGAATTTCAGGAGGAATCTCTGGAGGAATTGCTGGAGAAATCCCCGGAGGAATTGCTGGAGGAATTTCTGGAGGAATCCCCGGAGGAATTGCTGGAGGAATTTCTGGAGGAATCCCGGAAGAATTCTTGGAGAAATCCCCGGAGGAATTCCTGGAGGAATCCCAGGAGAAATTCCTGGAGGAATCCCAGGAGGAATTCCTGGAGGAATCCCAGGAGGAATCCCAGGAGGAATTCCTGGAGGAATCCCAGGAGGAATTCCGGGAGGAATCCCCAGAGGAATTCCTGGAGGAATAACCGGAGGAATTTCCATAGGAATTCCAGGAGGAATCCCCAGAGGAATTCCTGGAGGAATCCTCGGAGGAATTTCTGGAGGAATCCCCGAAGGAATTCCTGGAGGAATCTTCGGAGGAATTGCTGCAGGAATCCCCGGAGGAATTCTTGGAGGAATCCTCGGAGGAATTGCAGGAAGAATCCCCGGAGGAATTTCTGGAGGAATCCCCGGAAGGATTCCTGGAGCAATCCCCGGAGGAATTCTAGGAGGAATCCCCGAAGGAATTCCTGGAGGAATCCCCGGAGGACCTTCTGGAGTAATCCCCGTAAGGATTCCTGGAGCAATCCCCGGGGGAATTGCTGAGAAATTCCTGGAGAAAACCCCGTGGGATGAACTCCCGAGGAACTCCTGAAGGAATTCCCAAGGAACTCCTGGAGAAATACCCGGGGGAATTCCTGGAGAAATCCTCGGAGGAATTCCTGGAGAAATCCTCGGGGGAATCCCTGGAGAAATCCCCGGGGGAATTGCTGAGAAATTCCTGGAGAAATCCCCGGGGGAATTCCTGAAGAAATCCCCGGAGGAATTCCTGGGGGAATCCCAAGAGGAATTCCTGGATGAATCCCCGGAGGAATTCCTGGAGGAATCCCAGGCGGAATTCCTGGAGGAATCCCAGGAGGAGTTTCTGAAGGAATCCCAGGAGCAATTCCTGGAGGAATTTCCAGAGGAATCCCAGGATGAATTCCTGAAGGAATCCCAGGAGGAATTCCTGGAGGAATCCCAGGAGAAATTCCTGGAGGAATCTCCAGAGGTATACCTGGAGGAATCTCCAGAGGGATCCCCGGAGGAATTCCTGGATGAATCCCCGGAGAAATTCCTAGAGGAATCCCCTAAGAAACTCCTAGAGGAGTCCCCGGTGGACTTCTGGAGGAATCCCCGGTGGATTCCTAGAGGAATCCCTGGAGAAATCCCCGGAGAAATCTTCGGAGGATCGGAGGAATCCCTGGAAAAATCCCCGGAGGAATTCCCGGAGAAATTCCTGGAGCAATTTTCGGAGGAATACCTGAGGAATACACGGAGGATTTTCAGGAAGAATCCAAATCTCCGGAGGAATTCCTGAAGGATTCCCCGGAGAAACTCCCGGATTCCTGGATATCGAGGAGTAATTTTCTCGGGAATTGTTCCATGAGTTCGTCTGAAATTCCTCCGGGAATTCCTCCAGAAATTTTAGACGAGCTCCTGGAACAATTTCCTAGGATCTCCAGGAGGAATTCCCGAGAAACTCCTGGAGGAATTTCAGATGGAGCTATTCCCTAGGAACTCCTGGAGGAATTCGCAAGGAACTCCTGAAGGAATTCCCAAGGAACTTCTGAAGGAATTCCCAAGGAACTCCTGGAGGATTACTCAAGGAATTCTCAAATAATACTCCTGAAAGAATTCTCAAGAAACTCCCGGAGGAATTTCTAAGGACCTCCTTGAATAATTCCAAGAACTTTTGGGGGAAGTCTTGATCAACTCCCGGAATCTTTCCCAAGGGAATTCAGGAAGAATTCTTTAGGAAATTCTTGGAGGAATTCCCGAGGAACTCTTTAAGGAATTGCTGAGAAACTCCTGGAGGAATTTCCATGGAGCAGGGAAAATTTCCGAGGATCTCCTTGAGGGTCTTTGGAATTTCTGAAGGAATTCCCATGAACCTTTTGGGAATCTTGGGAACTCCTGGATGCATTAACAGGTAACTGCTGGAAAATGACAGGGATCAGAAATTCCTGAAGAACTGCTGGTAGAACTCCCGTGGAGCTACTGGAGCTTTTGGAGAAATTCCCGCAGTGCTGCTGGATGAGTTTCCTGGAGGAATTCTCGCAAGCTCCTTGAACTTCCGAGGAACTCCTGAAGGAATTTCCGAGAAACTTCTTGATGAATTTTTAATGAACTCCTGGAGGAGGATATTCTCGAGGAACTTTTGGACAAATTCCCGAAGTACTGCTGGATGAATTCCCGAGAAACTTCTGGAGGAATTCCCAAGGAACTCCTGGAGGAATTCCCGAGGAATTCCCAAGGATATCGTGAAAGAATTTACGTGGAACTCTTTGAGGAACTCCTGAAGAATTCACGAGGCAGTTCTAGAGGAAATCCCGAATTCCTGGAGGAATTCCCGAGAAACAACTGTAGAAATTTCCAAGGAACTTTTGGAGAAATTTTCGAGGTACTGCTGGAGGAGAAATTCTCGACGAACTTCTGGAGGAATTCCCGCAGAAATCCTGGAAGAATTCGCAAGGAACTTTTGGAGAAATTCCCGATGTACTGCTAGATGAGTTCCCGAAGAACTCCTGCAGGAGGAATTCTCGAGGAACTCCTGGAGGAATTCCCGGGGAACTCCTGGAGGAATTCCCGTGGAGCTCCTAGAGAAATTCCAAAGGAACTGCTGTAGAAATTTTCAAGGAACTCCTAGAGGAATTCTCGTGGAATTTTTTGAGAAACTCCGGGAGAATTCCCGAGGAATTCCTGAAGAAGTTCTGGAGGAAGTCCCGAGGAACTCCTGGAGGAATTCTCGGAGACTCCTGGAGGAGTTTTCGTGGAACTCGGAACTAGTGGGATTTCCATGTCAACTACTAAAGGAATATTCGGTAATACCTCAAGAAACTCCTGCAAACATTTCTGGAGAAACTTCAGTGGTGGGAGCAATGGGAGTTTGCCCCGAACTAGCTTCCGCAATTCTGGTTGCCCACGGAATCTCCAGTTTCCCGCAATTCCCAGCGTTCCCCTCATAATTACCATCCAAACATTAGCTACTAAATCAGTTTGTTTCTATAACAATCAGCTTTGTGTGAATCAGCTTTCTAGTACCTCTCAGCATCTGGATCTCTTCAAGATAACAAACTCTTTAGCAAACTTTCTTCGTGATTTTGAAATGTATATCAGCAAGTGTCTCAAAGTATCAGCACTTCTGATTTAACTACGATCGGATTCTCCAGCTCGCATCTAGGATTCCTCTTGACCTTTCTCAGCTTTCTTTCGTATTTTCCTTCTTCTGGAATTACCTACCAGATGTGCCCTCATGGAATGGTAATATTGCTCTAGCCACTCACTAGCATGCTTCCAAATTTATCAAAAGCATTTTTTCCGGTATTTTCTGCTTTCGATTTCGATAACTTTCTCGAAACGATGAGCTTCCACCCGAAATTCCATCGAAGCAAAATGTAAACAAAAACAAAACTCATCGGCTACCGCATTCCGCAACCGCAGATTTTGAAAATTTTCAAAAAAAAACGCGGTTTAGTACTATTAGTACACCACTGTTTTTACCGCGTTTTTATCATTGCGTGCAATCCGATCTGTTTTCATGCATTCAAAAATAAATTTGACAACCGCATTCCGTTCCCATTCCGTTTCGGTCGGCATTGCGTTCGGGCCTTAAGAAGTATCCTAGAACAAGCT
This sequence comes from Aedes albopictus, assembly GCF_035046485.1. Classification (NCBI taxonomy): domain Eukaryota; kingdom Metazoa; phylum Arthropoda; class Insecta; order Diptera; family Culicidae; genus Aedes; species Aedes albopictus. The sequence continues at coordinate 385,064,354 of NC_085137.1, forward strand.
CTAGATTCGTTCTAGATAAAAGTTTACGATATTTTTCTGAAGAAACTACAGGAGCAACTCCAGTAGATATCCCATGAGGGATCCTACAAGCGATTCCGCGAAAATCTCTGGAATACATTCCAGGATGATGTGCTTCAGAAAACCCATGAAATACTTCTAATTCTGGCAGGAGCTTCAGTGAAAACCTAGTTATAGCTCCTGTAGAAATTATGGGAGAAATCATTCGAAAATCTATGGGAGAAATTTCCGAAACATTTTTTGAGAACATCGGAAATATTTACGGTAATCCCGGAAGGAACTTGTTACAAAAAAAATATTATTACAAAGTACTGTCATATCACGATACACATAGAACCTTATAAATGCACAAAGAAGAGACATCACAAGTTGACGCCTGACAACACAGAACATAAATGTGCCCTGTTATCCAAATGGATAACATCTTCCGATCACAGGATGACGAGGTTTCATGTATTGATTTGGGTCCATCAGTCATCCTGGAATTGTATTTTATTTGGCAGTTTGCCTTTTAGTTCACAGCACTTGATGCTGTGTTCATAGCTTGGTTTTGTCTAGGAAAACTAATCATAATCGGGCATCCCGTTTCGGGTTTTATCTCTAGAGTTCTGTGACTTGAAGTCTGTGTCAAGGAAAGGTTTACGTCTCTAGTACCTAATCGCGGCCCGAAATGCCTGAATGTTGGCAATCGAAATAGGATTGCACTTCATTGGGCTCTATCCTGCCAGAACCCTATAAATGTTAATGATAACAAGGGTAATAGGATCAATAATTGGACCTCTCCTCTTTTCTTTATTCATCAACGATCTTCCATCTGTAATAAAATTCTGTTCAATTCACATGTTTGCTGACGATGTACAAATTTATTTTTGTGCAGACTGGAACTTTAACATGGAAGTTATGTCCAGTTTAATCAATCAAGATCTACAACAGTTATTTCTGTGGTCCCAACATAATTTATTACCCATCAATACTGCCAAAACCAAAGCTGTGATGTTTAACCGAAGACGTATTAATATTAATGTACCTGCACTCTTCTTAAACAACGAGCAAATTCAATTTACAGATCAAGTAAATAATTTAGGAGTTATTTTTACCTCAAATTTAGATTGGGAATCGCAAATTAACTCACAAGTTGGAAAAATTTACGGAATACTCAAGCAACTTTCTCTCACTGCCAAGCATCTCAATTGTCAGACCAAAATAAAACTGTTTAAATCGCTAATTTATCCACATTTCATTTACGGTGATTTTGTATATTTAAATGCCACTGCATACAGTATAAACAGGCTACGAGTTGCGCTAAATTCGTGCATCAGATTTGTTTTCAACATTTCTAGATTTGGAAGAGTCACTCACCATCAGAAATCTTTAATTGGTTGTTCATTTGATAATTTCTATAAGTTTAGATCATGTTGCCATATCTTTAAAATACTTAATTCTGGGAATCCAGGCTATCTGTCTTCAAAACTTATTCCCTGCAGGAATACTAGAACAAGAAGCCTTCTTGTTCCTCCTAACCAGTCTAATTATTATAGTCAGTCGCTGTTTGTGAGAGGTATAGTAAATTGGAACTACTTACCAACAAATCTTAAAACTTCCGTTAATTTATCGAGCTTTAAACGGGACCTACTCTTGGAGTTGAGCTTCACGCCCTGAACAAATGCACAGCAACTTAGAAATAGTTAAGCAAATATTGAACTTAAATTAGTTAAGCAAGGAATGAATTGTTTAAACATACCTGTATTTTTCGCACATCCTACCTAAACGCTCCATATTGTAACATTTAAAAAGATTGTTAATCTTACGTTACATGAATTCAATAAAGCAAAATAAAAATAAATAAATAATATTTACAAGTTAAAATTCAATATATAGCACAAAGAACGCACGAATATTAAACTTTGAACACATTAAACAATTATTCTGTCTTATAATTGTAACAAATATTTATACCCATAACACAATCCAACGTTTGAGCAAGAATTTTTCGTGAATCGTTCATCGAAAAATTCAGCTCCCATATGCTTCATATCCTTCATAACAATAGTGTTAAGGCCATAACTTAACACTACGATAAAGATAAATAACTTAACCTAAACTCAAAACAAAACCAAAACGAGTTGTGCTACCCGAAAGCCACAATGCTTTCCAGAAACGTAGCGGTGAACAGGACTAACTAGTCCCCAGAAAACACCTCAACTCAAAACTAAAGATTGTTACCCGAAAGCCAAACTGCTCTCCAAATCACGTAACGAATTAATCTAACCTAAACTAAACTTTACTTTTATGGAGGTTAACTGTCCACAAAAATAAAATGGCCTTAAGACTGAAGTTATAATCCTTCCAACTAGCTTGCATTTGTATACACGGGGTTGTTGAGTTGGGCGCCATGTTACAAAAATAAAAGAAATTAATTATTACAAAGTATTAACATAACACGATACACATAGAGAACCTTACAAATGCACAATATACAGATATCACAAATTGACGCAACACGACACAAAACATATATGTGCCCTGTTATCCAAATGGATAACTTCTTCCCATCACAGGATGACGAGGTTTCATGTAAGGGTTTGTGTCCATCAGTCATCTTGGAATTGTATTTTAGTTGGCAGTTTGCCTTTTAGTTCACAGCATTTGTCACTGTGTTCATAGCTTGGTTTTTGTCTAGGAAAACTAATCCTAATCGGGCATCCCGTTTCGGGGTTCGATACTTAAGCTCAACAACTTGAAGTCCGTGGCAGGGAAAGGTTTACATGTCTAGTACTTGACCGCTGCCCGAAATAGCCTGAAAGTTGGCAATCAACAGTGGATTGCATTTCATGTACCTCTATTCAGTCAGAACCCTATAAATGTGTATTAAAACTCAGGGAATATTAACAAGGTAAAATAAAACATATAACACATAGAACGTACGAATATAATATTTATAACACATTTAACAATTATTCTGTCTTATACTTATGACACACATGTGATACAAGAATCGTTGTACAATTGCGCTTGAAATGAGTGCCATACTGAAAACTCTCTCAGTTCAAGTCAGTCTTGTTAAAATTTTCTTGACTCTGCGTACCGTTGTACAAGAATCACACTCGTATCACATGTCTGTCCGGGGTATTATAATTGTAACAAATATTTATACCCGTAACAAACTTTAGACGAAATCCCGCGACAACACCTGAGAGTAACTCATGTAGAAATCCTGGGATAAATCCCATCCTGAAAAAGGCGAAATCAGTTGGAATTCAGGAATTTTAGAAGATTTTCACTGATGAAATTCAGAAAGAATTGCTGGAACCTTTGGAAAATGCAGATAGGAATTAGGAAAAGCCTAGGCTGTGAGAGGAATAGAAATTCTGGAATGGATTTCAAGAGGTAGGGTCTGAGACTATTTGCTCAGGGGGACCTATTTTCGGCACTTGCTGCTATAGCTCAGTCATGTGCGATGATTCAAAATTTACTGAATTATAGCAGCAAGTGCCTAAAACAGGTCCCCTTGCCCAAATGGTCCTAGGCTCTAACTCTAAAAGAGTTCCAGAAAGAATCCTTGATGAAGTATCTGAAGGAATTCTTTTGTGAAATTTGCTTTCCGAATAATCATCCGGATAAATATGCAGCTTCTACGCAGAACTACAAGCTTCCAGCGAAAATCTTTTAAAAGTTTTCAAATCTTTTAAAGTTTTATAATAAATACTACATGTTCCAAACATTTTTACTGTTGACTTTACTTTTGAGTGGATACTACAAGCAGTAATGTTCGTCACTTTTTATTCACACAACCCAATCTCTCACTCTACTTTTCTTTCTGTTCAATCACCTTTATCCACGTAGCTTCCGAACAACTTGGTGGAGGCACATTTGATTGAATTTTCATTATACTTTCACTGAGAGATTCATGTTTTGACAAGAAAGAAAAGTCAGCAAAAGGGTGGTTTAAATCTCATGTGTTCAATATCCATTTACCTCTTCTGAAACGACACTCTAATGACCCCAACATAAATATTCATTTCTCGTCAGTTGGATTAGCGTCAGCTTTCTGCGAAAATAGACGAATTCTGCTTCCTCCGTGGGAGTCTTCATAAAATACCGTATCCCTTTTCGATTTCGATCTGTTCACCCATTCTCAATTGCGTAGATATCTTGTACCCGATGCAAAATTTGGGAATCATTTTGCTATATGTGAATTTTACGTAATTTTTTTTTTCTTCTTCTTCTTCTTCTACCTGTCGTAACGTCCCAACTGGGTCAAAGTCTGCATCTCAACAGCTTCAGCTTCCTCTCTTTCAATGATCATGTTCCGTGTGACCGACACGAAAATACTCTATGCCCAAGAAAGTCGAGCAAATTTATTTTACGCAAAGTTTCTGGTCTGACCGGGAATCGAACCCACCACCCTCAACATGATTGCGCTTACTGCATCGGCTATATGGGCTCTTAACTTTACGTCATTCGTGAATGCCTCATTTGCAGCTGCGATATCCACAGCCCCCTAACATTTGTTTACTCTACTACAAGCTGTATACATATGGGTATACCTATGTAGTAGCTGCCTCTACTTACAAACGCTGAACCCACTCCTAGTGGCTGTTAGATCACAAAATGATTGGCTTTGCGTTTGAACCCCCTCCTGGTTATGACGGCCAACAAATGCCCGATGTGCTGGCTGGATTGGCTGTTCTCGTTTTTGCTATTGTACACAAACAAACTCCGTTGGCGGATTCACTACCTACCTAGTGATAACTGGTTGGGTGATTACAAAAGTAAACATCGCCATGAGGTGGCGGCGGCGTAGCGGTGATGATGGCGGCGGCAATGAATGCTTCTCTTACCGGAGATGACCATGGGAGTAGGGTTTCGAAAGCGATGGGAAACGCAACGAACAAAAATTTCGATGTAGGAGTTCAGTTCTCTTTTGATCAGAGAAACATGTGAAAACCGCACGATGACGTGACCTGCGGTTTCCTCGTGGAAACTGTTGGTAGGGTCGTCTTCTAGTCAGACAGTGGGTGTTCAAATAACAACCAAATGAGATGAGCGAGCGGCCGTCCCTGGATTCTGATTTATGTATGCCGTGTTTCGCACGCAATCCATTTTAATTGATGTAAGTTATCTCAAGTTACATTTAAGGTCGCTATTTTCGATTTACAAGGAAAAACTGGAAAACCGCACACAGATGTCAGTGACTGATGGTTCTGCGGGTAGCCAAAATGATATAGGTGCTGAAACATACAGTCATTTTTTGTCGTTTCCACGAAGGCGTCCAGTTCAGTATAACCCTCGTTTTATACAAAAAGTGGAGGAATCTCACGCACCCTCTATGTTTGGCCAGGTATCACGAGTGGATTCTGAAATTCTATTCAATTTAACTATGTTGATGTTGCAGATGGGTTGTGTAGTGTAGGGTTTCCCGAGCAGAGAGGAATAGCAAATTAATAACAACAGAATCACATAGCCTGTTTCTATATCATAATTTGTTATTGTTAACTTATCAAAACATATATTTTTAATAATATGTTGTAGCAGTACCATGAATTAATTGAAATAAAAGTTGTATTCTTTTGTCACTTATTTTAAATAAACCAATGGTAAATTATGCCATTCAGTAATTCTGTTTCAATGGTAGAACTTGTCATCATTTTGCAATTCTCACCCGGGTTATACTCCACTCCACTCGGTCCATGGCTGTTTGTCTCCAGTTCCTCACTCTGCGTAGGGTCCGCAGATTGTCCTCCACTTGGTCGACCTACCTAGCTCGCTGCGCACCACGTCTTCTGGTACCGGTCGGATGACTTTCGAGAACCATTTTAGTCGGGTTGCTATCCGACATCCTGATGACGTGACCCGCCCCCCGTAGCCTCCCGATTTTCGCGGTATGGACGATGGTTGGTTCTCTCAGCAGCTGATGCAGCTCGTGGTTCATTCGCCTTCTCCAAGTCCCGTCTTCCATCTGCACTCCGCCGTAGATGGTACGCAACACCTTCCGTTCGAAAACTCCAAGGGCGCGTTGGTCCTCTGCACGTAGGGTCCATGTTTCGTGCCCATAGAGGACGACCGGTCAAATCAGCGTTCTGTAGATAGTTAACTTCGTGATACGGCGAACTTTATTCGATCGTAGAGTTCTGCGGAGTCCAAAGTAAGCACGATTTCCTGCCACAATGCGCCTCTGAATTTCTCTGCTGGTGTCGTTGTCGGCGGTCACCAGTGAGCCCAAGTACAGGAATTCTCCAACCGCCTCGATTTTATCACCGTCGACAGAAATTCGGAGTGGCGGGCGCGGTGATTCCTCTTTGGAGCACTTTGCCATCATGTACCTACTTTGTCTTCGACACATTAATGACTAATCCGATTCGCCTGGCTTCAACTCTTTAGTCGGATGTACGTTTCCGCCATCGTCTCAAATTTACGAGCAATAATATCAATATCATCGGCGAAACCAAGCAGCTGAACGGACTTCGTGAAAATCGTCCCACTCGTGTTTATCCCCGCTCTCTTTATTAAACCCTCTAAAGCAATGTTGAACAGCAAGCACGAAAGACCATCACCTTGCCGTAACCCTCTGCGAGATTCGAAGGGACTCGAGAGTCCCAAGTAACAGAACTAGCTGAATAACAGTTTCTTAAGCTAAAGTTTGCTTAAGAGTTGTTTGTTCCACTTTTGTACAGCAAAAATGTTTGTTGGGGTGTCCCTGATACTGGAACTACGCACATCATTCGATCCATCGTCGCCTTGATCAATCGTATCAGTTTACCCGGGAATCCGTATTCGTGCATAATCTGCCATAGCTGTTCTCGATCGATTGTATCATACGCCGATTTGAAATCGATGAACAAGTGATGTGTGGGCACGTTGTATTCGCGGCATTTCTGCAACACCTGGCGGATGGCGAACATCTGGTCCGTTGTTGCACGTTCACTAGGCCGTCCCTTATTTTGCAAAAATTGGAAATGTTATAAGTTCGTTAGTGGAAAATGATCGTTTTAGCTAAGAAATGATCGTGTAAAAATTTGAAGTCCATATCTCAAGGCTAAGGGGTCCCTCAAGGGGCCTAAAGTTGTCAAAAATGCTGATTTTTTTGTGGTCGAAAATGCTGATTTTTCGGTTGTTTTTTTGTCAATAACTCAAAAACGAGTAGAAAAAAATTTCATGTTTTTTTGATCCCATACCATTTTTGACAACTTTAGGCCCCTTGAGGGACCACTTAGCCTTGAGATATGGACTTCAAATTTTGACACGATCATTTCTTAGCTAAAACGATCATTTTCCACTAACGAACTTATAACATTTCCAATTTTTGCAAAATAAGGGACGGCCTACCCGGGCAAAGTCTGACAGCAAATCGAAAACTAATTTTGATGTTGTGATATTGCAAATTATGATTACTCAGGTTGATGTCGTTTTGGTCGTTTTAACGGTTAAAACATCAAAAATGAGAGCAGAAAAATGTTCCTGTGAGAGCAAGTTGAAAACAATTCCTGCTATCAGTGATGGCAAATTGATTACTGTTTTTGCTATCAGTGCGAAAAAATGGAAAAATAGTTAAATTTAGAGTTTTTCCGAATAATATGGAAACATAAATGCAATACGTTAATTGCAATGATGGTATATCATTAGATGCTTCATGAAAGGTCGCCTAGAAGTTTTGAAATGACTTGAAAACTTAAACATTTGTAATAATTTTAAATGATAGCAAAACGATATCAACATTTGAAATCGAAATTATTCAAGACAATCTGATATCAAAATATGATATCAATTTGCTGCTGATTACAAATCGTGTTTTCGATTTGCTATCATTTTGTTGTTAGACTTTGCTCGGGAGCGTTTACCCATAAATCCAGCCTGATATTGCCCCACGAACTCTCTTGCAATCGGTGATAGTCGGCGGCATAAAATTTGAGAGAGTATCTTGTAGGCAGCGCTCAGTAGTGTGATCGCGCGAAAGTTCCCGCAATCCAACTTGTCGCCCTTTTTGTAGATGGGACACACGATACCTTCCATCCATTCCTCCGGTAATACTTCCTCCTCCCAAATCTTGGTAATGACCCAGTGTAGTGCTCTCACCAGTGTTTCTCCCTCGTATTTTAGAAGCTCGCTTGGTAGTTGATCTGCTCCAGCGGCTTTGTTGTTTTTCAACTGGCCAACCTCCTCCTCAATCTCTTGGAGGTCAGGATCCGGCATTGGCGTAGCTAGGGGGGGTTCCAGGGGTGCCTGGCACCCCCTAGAACAAATTTGGCACCCCCTAGAATTTTTCCTTGATAGTTACCTAACATTTCAAACTTCACCCATTAATTTCATTATTTACATTCGAATAAAATATAAGCACACCCGTAATTACTTATATACCTGTTGAACGTTTTGGCGTTTTGAATATCGGTAAGAAAAATCAACAGACTTCTCCATGGATTCCTCCAGAAATACCTCTATCTATTCATACAGTGATATCTCTAGGCTTCCTTTATGGATTCTTCCCGATATTTCTTCAATAAACTTCCCCTAGGATTTTCCAGGCAGTTCGTCCTGATGGGGTTGTACATACTAGAAATTTCTGCAGAGATTGATCCAGCAATTTCTCCTAGGATTTCTTTCGAAATTCTTACTGTGATACTTCTCGGAATTATTCCTCTGAAATTTTCTCTTGGGATTCCTTGAGGAATTCCTGGTGGGATTATTCTAGACAATCTTCCTGGGATTCTTTCAGAAGTTCCTCAGACGATTCCTTTTATTTTATTCATATTTAATTCAGAGATTCTTCCAGAAATTTCTCCAGCTTTCATTGGCCTTCTTCCGGAAATTGTGGCTAGGATTCCTCAAGCAATTCCTGCTGCGAATCTCTTAGAACTCTTCCAAAAACTCGCACTGTGGTACCTTTAGGAATTCTACTAGGGAAGATCTTCCGGCAATTCTTCCGGAAAATCTTCCTGGATTTTTTCAAAAATCCCTTCGGTGATTATTCCAGAAATTTATTTAAGGATTTAACCAGGACTTCCTCCAAAGGTACTTTCAGAATTGCCACAGGGGATATATCCAAGAACTTCTATTGCCCTTCCTTCATGAATTCCAGCTGGAAATCTTCAAGCAATGCCCATTAGGACTCCTTCAGAATTATATGCAGAGTAATTATGACTCCTGGAATACCGCATACACTTTCGGGATATCTTACTGAGATTCCTCCACAAATTCCCCCAGTGATTCCATCAGGGATTCCTCCAGTATACTTCTACCGATTCTTTCAAAGAGTACTGTATGTATTCCTCTAGGCATATAGAGGAACTTCTCTTAGGATACCCCCGGCATTCCTGATTCTAGGATTCCTCCAGAAATTACTTCTACAAAACCTCTCTGAATTCTAGGAATTCCTTCAGATATTTCTGCTGGGATTCCTCAAGCAATTCCTGCGGTTCTTCCAGCTATTCTTCCTCCAGAAATTCTAACTGTGGTACTTCAGAAATTATGCTACGGTTTATTTTAGAGCTTACTCCTGTATATTTGCAGGGATCTTTCTAGGCAATCTTCCTGGGATTCTTGCAGAAATCTCTTTTGTTGTTCTACCAGGGATTTCTCCAAGGAACAGAAATTCCTCCATAGATTTTATCCAAAGATTCCTCCACAAATTCCTCATGGATTTCCTGCGGAAAATCCATTTGATCCTCCACCAAGAATACCTCAAACAACTCTTCCTGCGGTTCGTCCAGCAATTCCTTCAGAAATTTTTACTATGATACGTCTAGAAATTCTTCTAGTGATTCCTACACGAATTTTTCCTAGCATTAGGGCTGCAATTCGTCCGGGAAATCGTCCTGGGATTTCTTCAGAAAATTCTCCTGCGATCCCTTCAGGGCCTTCCTCATTGATTCTTCCAGAATACCTCTACCGGTCCTTGCAGGGAATTCTCTAGGTATTCCATGAATTTTTCCTTTGGATTCCCCCAGGCATTCCTGATGGGGTTCTCTATAAATTCTTGTATAGTTTCCTCCAGCAATTCCTCCTAAGATTTCTACAATGATACACCGCCGAATCCTTCTTAGAATACCTCCTGAGATTTTTCCTATGATTTCTTCAGAAGCTCTCCGGTGATTCCTCTAGGAATTTTTATCCGATATAGTTTATCCAAGGACTCTCTCATAAACTTTTCATGGGATTCCTCGAGGAACTCCTCTTGGCCTTCCTCCAGAAATTTCCAGCAATTCCTCCTCGTACTCCTCCGGAAATTCTTACTGTTATACCTCCCGGAATTCATCTAAGAATTTCTCCAGAGATTCTCCAATAAACTTGCTCTGATTATTCAAGCCAATCTTTCTAGGAGCCTTGCAGAAGTACCTTCGACGTTTTCTACTGGAAATACTATTTTTTTTTTGGGATTTCTCAAATACTTTTTATTTGATTTTTCCAAGGATCCCGCTTGACTTTCATCCAAGAACTCCTCCTGGGATTACATAAGCGATTCTTGCTGCTTCTAATGTTTCAGGAATGCCTCTTAGGTTTCCTCCAGAAATTCTTACTATGATACCTTCAGGAATCCCTCTAGGGATTTCTCCTGGCATTCTTGCTAGGATTCTTCTAGGCAGTTTTTCTAGGATACTGTCAGAAATTCCTTTGATTCTTCCAGGCATTTTTTCAAAGACTCATCCAGGAATATCTCTAGAGTTTTTTTTTATGGATTACTCTAGAAATCCTGGAATTCCTCTTGACCAAATCCAATCTCAAAATAAATTGCCGACATATATTCTACAAAAATTTCCACAAACATTCATAAAAAAACTTTCGAAGAAATTCTCAAAGAATTTTCCGAAGACATCGAATGAATTTCTGAAGAAAATTTAAAAAGAACTCCAAAAGTAGTTTTCGAAGAATCACCGTGACAGAATTTAAAAAAAAAAAAAACAATTTTTTTTTTCAATTGAATCCCCGAAGGAAATTTGATTTCCGAAATCAATTTCCAAAGGAATTACCGAACAAGTTCCCAAAGTAATAATCGAGCTTCCAAAATTTCCAAAGGAATTGCTGATGAAATTCCCAAGTAAATTTTCAATGCAAGTATTATCGAAATTGATGAAGGTATTCCGAAATCATCTACTGTAGGAATTCCTTACATAATTACTGAAGAAATCTAGAAGAAAGTGTTTGATGAATTTTCAATAAAATTATAGAAGCGATTTATGGAAAAATTTCAGATGAGGAATACAGAATAGCATAGATAATGAAAGTCTAAAAAAACGACGAAAATCCCAAAAAAAAGTAGAATGACTTGCCGAAGAATTTCCAGAAAAATTGTGAGAATGTTCCCAAAGTCATTGTCGAATGGATTACTAAAGGCTTCACAAAAAGAATTGCCTGAAAAGTTACTTAGAGAATTTTAAAAAGCAAATATCAATAGAACTGTTGACATTTACAAAACAATGCTTGAAAGGCTACTAAAAAATTGGCGAAGGAACTCCCGAGAAAACATTTCAAAAGATTTGCCAATGAAATAAAAAGCCAAATAAACTCCTAATGGAATTGCCGATGATATTTACAAAGAATGCGTGAAAGGTATTTAGTATCAAATTTCCAACATACCACCAAATAAATTCTTAAAGAAAGATCCAAAGATATTACTGAAGAAATTTGTCAAATCCAAAGGAATTACTGGGAGATTTTCAAAAAAAGTATTAATTGAAATAAATTGCAAAACAACTCTCAAATAAATTACCGGGAATATTCCCTGAGGAATTACCGAAAGAATGTGTTCGCGCCCAAACTGCACGCTCCGGAACCAGAGATCGAAGCAACCTCCATCTTTTTAATGTACTTGTTTTGATATTATGTACTATAGTTATATAAGCAATCGCCATAGCTACAACTAGTCCAAACAACCTTCGAGGACTATAGAATCAACACCCGTCTGGTGCAGCAGCATTCAGTTTTTCCCGACCTGGCTAAGGGTCTAGTAATAAATATAGTGTAACCAATACCCGTCTTCTTTCATTGTGAAAGACCGTCCTCAAACCCAGACCATTTCCCTTGGGGCAACCAGGCGCCCCAACAGAATGTTTTGCCGAAAACATAAATTTCTTGTATACACGTACACACCAGACTCGATTATCTGAAATGTAATTTCCCTGTAAAAGTATTCTCATGTACACGTGGTAGTGTTCAACTAATAAAACAAAAACACTATCGCTATTAATGGTGTGGTGAAACCAAAAATGCAAATATGTATCCTGATTTTGCAATTTTAAGTATTTATAACTTTAACAATTGTTCTTAAAAACTATTTTTATAAGGGTTGTTATCATGCAATAAAAAAAAGAGGATGTCATGATGAATACAAGTTACACACAAATTTGTGTATATTTTATAGCTTCCGAGATTTACACTTCTAATAATTGCCCTTGAAAATGTATTGTGTTTAATCCACACAACAAAGGGGTTGTCGCGATGATTGTTAAGTTCAAAGTGAAAATACAAATTCCATGTATTATAAGCAATCAATTTATCAAGTTTTCATACCTCCATGACAAGTAAAGTATTAAATCAGTACAACGGATCGAATTTCCCAAAAAAGCTATTCTCTAAAATATAGGTACTCAAGAGAGTTCGACTGATATGTGTGATCTAGCTACTTTATCGGCGCTGCAGTCTTGGGGAATCAAAACGACTGTTTAAGATTTGTCCAAATCTAAAACAGTCGTTTAGATTCCCCAAGACTGCAGCGCCGATAAAGTAGCTAGAACTCTAAAATATAGTGCGTTTAAATTTGTGGGCTCATTTTTCCCGCGACTGAGATTTTTTTTTTCTTTATTAAAGTGGCTTTTCGCCCGAGGCGAGTTCGGCACTACTGGCCTGATAAATTGAGGGTGGATTGGTATTGCATCTTTTGCACCGTATTCGACCCCCTGCAATTGTCCCACCACAATATGTTCCCACCAGTTTTAGCATACATTGGTTCGTTTCGCTGCTAGAATTTTTCAGCGTCGGTTACACTTTTTGGGTGGTGCATGGAATAATCGGTTTGTTTACTTGCAACTTCCTTTGGTGTTTGACGTGTGAACAAATATTTTAAACGTTTGAACATTTGCACGATAATCTAAACAGCAAAGCAAGATGCAATATTTTCTTTAACAAAAAAAAAACAACAATAACCTGGAAGCCACTGAAACTGGCACCCCCTAGGCACCCCCTAGGAAAAAATCCTAGATACGCCAATGGGATCCGGAAGTCTTTCGTCCTGTGCACATACTCCAAGATCTGTTACCACGCCACCTTCGGTACTTGCAACGTCGCCATTGAGGTGCTCATCATAATGCTGCTGCCACCTCTCGACCACCTCACGCTCGCTCGTGAGAATATTCCCATGATTATCTCTGCACATGTCGGCTTGTGGCACAAAGCATCTGCGCGAGCGGTTCAGCTTCTCGTAGAACTTTCGTGTGTCCTTAGCGCGGTACAGCTCTTCCATCGCTTCGCGATCTCGTTCTTCCTGCTGGCGCTTCTTCATCCGCAAGACTGAGTTTTGCCTGTTCCGCGCCTGTTTGTAACGTGCCTCATTCGCTCTCGTACGGTGTTGCAGCATTCTCGCCCATGGTGCATTCTTCTCGTTTTTCAACTGTTCACATTCGCCGTCGTACCAGTCGTTTCTGTGATTCGGAGTCGCGAAACCTAGTGCTGTAGCCGAGGTACTACCTATGGCGGATCGGATGTCCCTCCAGCCATCTTCAAGTGTAGCTGCGCCAAGCTGCTCTTCCGTTGGTAGGGCCACTGCTAACTGCTGCGCGTAGTCTTGAGCTACTTCTACGTTACGCAGCTGCTCGATGTTAAGCCGCGGCGTTCGACTTCGACGCGTGGTGATAACTGTCGAAAGTTTTGAGCGCATGCATACAGCGACTAAGTAGTGATCCGAATCTATATTCGCACTGCGGTATGTGCGGACATTGGTTATATCCGAGAAGAATTTACCGTCGATTAGAACGTGGTCGATTTGGTTTTCTGTTTGTTGGTCGGGTGATCTCCAGATGACTTTGTGGATATCTTTGCGGGGGAAGAAGGTGCTTCGGACTACCATTCCACGGGAGGCTGCAAAGTTTACGCATCGCTGGCCGTTATCATTCGATACGGCGTGCAGGCTGTTTCGCCCGATTACCGGTCTGTACATTTCCTCCCTTCCTACCTGCGCGTTCATGTCACCGACAACGATTTTTACGTCACGCGGCGAGCAAACATCGTATGTTTGCTCTAACTGCGCGTAGAACGTGATGAATGCATCAAAACAGTGGTTGGCGAAACCGAACTTAGTATACGGTGGTTTTTATTAACCCGTTAACGCCCAACGCACAATGGGAAAAAATAGGTATAAAACGCGAATAAATTCAATATCTCTGCTCGGAGTGGATGGATTTGAATGAAATTTTGACACAAACTGCAAAAAACTCTGCAGTTTCGGATAAGGAAAAGGTCATTCGCCGCACGATGCTAGAAATCAGTGTATTTGTTTTACCCCACTCTCTCTCTTTTTCACCTTTTTGTAAAAATCCTGAAGTCCAAAATAAATGATTTATTAGATTCGTGTTTGTGTTAAAACTTCCGTAGTATCGAATGGAGCTGGTTTAGCTCACCGCACGGCCTTAAAAATTGAAATATCTTCAAATAACCCCGAAATCCCCTATTTCTTTAAATTTTCACATGCATCTCCGCCCGGAGTGGAATGCAATCGACAAGAGAAGGAGCAATATTATGTCAAATTTCCGATACAATGGAAGTTTCCACACAAATACGAGTTGAATAAGTCATTTATTTTGCACGCTAGTCGGGAATAGATGAGGATTTTCTCAAAAAGGTGTGAAAAAGAGAGCGCGGGGTAAAACGAGCTCAATATACTGATTTCCAGCATCGTGCGACGAATGACACCCTTTTTATCTGAAACTGTAGAGATTTTTGCCTAAAACGCCTAAAAGTATGCAATGCATGGTTCTTGTAATTTCATGTAATTTCGACTGCAGTGTTCAACATTTTTCAAATTTATTATGACGCCAGCACCAAACCGAATAGCGACGTTTTGACTAGCTATACTTTTCGACTAGCGACACTTTTTTCAGTACCGGGTGTAGTGTGCTGTGTGCCTTCAATGATACACTATCATATTCGTCACTTCCGATGAATATTGTAAACAACCCACAACTAGCGAAAACATTTTTCTCAATTTTTTTTTTATTTCCGACCGAATTCATAATATTTTTTCAAACAAGTCAAATAAAGATTACTCGTTATGTGCAGCATAAACCAAACGTAAAATACTGTAGAAGTTAGATTTTACACAGATAATGATTTCCAATAAAGTAATTGAGTTTTTCCTTTAGTACCCCACAAACTCTCTTTACGTACTCACCATACGTAAACTTTTCAGAAATTTTGCATGTTTTAAAAAGAAAATCGTGTTAAGTACTATTCCTTTAATTTGTATCCTTTGACAGATACATAGTTAGTTTGATCTCAACTATAAGGTCGCCTTTAGTGTCTAGTACCGCCTTCTCGAAGGTACGTGATTGCCCAGCAGTAAAGGAGGTGAAACTTGCAGCGGTGATCGAAATTATCTGAAGATGGCTGAAGGGAAACAGTAAGCCGAAACGTCACAACGTAAAATAGGTAGTTTTCACCAAGGCTCACCAAGAAACACTAATAAACAGTTAAATATCAGTTAACGGTGTTTAACACATCCAATTAATTAAGAATTACATACAAAAATCCGAAAACGCTGGGGGAAGAACATTTCCGGTAGAAATCCTGAAGGAATCCCGGGAGGATTTACTGAAGAAATTCTGAGAGGCAAATCTGGAAGAATTCTAAGGGAATCTCAGCTGAAAGCTTGGTAGGAATCCTTGAAATAATCACAGAATAAATCCCGGGAGTAATTGCTGTAAATCCCGAGCGAGGATCCTGGCTCGTAGAAAGCATTCCATTAGGATTCTCCGAACATGTTTCAACAGAACACTTTGAAAATTTACTAAGGGTCTGTGTCAGTTGGCGAATTAAAATTAATTTTTATTTAAATTTGACAGTTCAACACTTAAACTTGACAGTTCTCCTAAGGAAATAATTATCGAACTGTCAAGTTTAAGTGAAAATTAATTTTAATTCGCCAATTGACACAGACCCTAACGGCGCCGACATAGTGCCGCTTCAAAGTGAGAGTGGGAGTGCGCGTCCAAAGGATTTTCGTGGATTTGCTGTTGTTGATATTCTTTTTTGCGGCTTCGCACACGCGCACTCTCACTCTCACGCGTAACTATAACGGCACCCTAAAATGAATCTGTGAAGTAATTCCATCGGTGGCAGAGATGCCAGATATACAGATTTTTCTGTATTGTACAGATTTTTTACCTTCTATACAGACAAGATACAGAGTGCAGAAAAATACAGACTTTTAAAATGTGTTACAGATTTCTCCAGAAAACATAAAATTTTAAGATATGTTCAATACATTTCAGGCCAAACATGTCTAAAGGTCCTATCTGCAGAAGAGAGGCTCTCTTTGGTTTCCCTCTCTTTCGTTAATATCTCAGCTGTTTATTTGTATTATGATTGTCTCCTTGCATTAAACGATGGTCAATACAATCGTCTTTTGATTTGTACTGCAAAAATAATTGAAACGTGTACCATTACATTGCAATAATTGAAAGAGAAAGTGATCAAAGAGAGCCTCTCAAATGCAGATAGGACCTATTGAAATGTTTGGCCTGATTTAATGAATACTTTGTAAATTGCTGCTTAAACTTAAGAGAATTTATGAAAAATTTTACATTTTAACACATGGTTTAGAAAAATAAATACCAGTAAAAATTAAACACCGTCAAAAAGTAGTACTTTTTTGTTAGTTTCTATTGAAATCTAGGACTCTCGGTGTATAATATACTCTCAAATATGGCGATACAGAAAAATCTGTATTGATACAGATTTTTTGATAATATAATCTGGCATCTGGCACGGTAAAGGCTGGGTATGCTGCGCAATTCAGATCCCATTGTGATCCACTAGCCTCTGCCCAGCAACTCCTATCCCTACCTCCACGCGGTACCGGCCGGAAACTATGAGCAACCTTAGGGAAGATCGGGTAACCAACCCCGGTGGGAACTTTGGTCGTAGGCTGACAGGGAAGGGGGGGTTTGCTTCGGCAAACCTGAGCGTCTGTTCTCCAGGAGGAGCGGCTCACAACAGCGTCTGATCCCCACGTTAGGGGCGGCTGATCTACGTCCGAGTGCCAGGGAAGGACTCTAAGCTCAACTGTGCACTATGGTCCTCCGGAAAGTAGGGGGTTGGTGTCAGGCCCTACGAGCCAGCCGTAAAAAACCATTGTAACGGAAAATCAGCAACAGAATAATACGAACCGAGACCAACGGCAACGACCCCAGCGAACAAAAAGGACTTGCGATTGGAAACTCGGTACGTGGAACTGCCGATCTCTCAACTTCATTGGGAGCACCCGCATACTCGCCGATCTACTGAAGGACCGCGGGTTCGGCATCGTAGCGCTGCAGGAGGTGTGTTGGACAGGATCCATGGTGCGAACGTTTAGAGGTAATCATACCATCTACCAGAGCTGCGGCAACACACGCGAGCTGGGAACAGCTTTCATCGTGATGGGTGATATGCAGAGGCGCGTGATCGGTTGGTGGCCGATCGACGAAAGAATGCGCAGGTTGAGGATCAAGGGCCGATTCTTCAACTTCAGCATAATAAACGTGCACAGCCCACACTCCGGAAGTACTGATGATGACAAGGACGCATTTTACGCGCAGCTGGAACGCGAGTACGACCGCTGCCCAAGCCACGACGTCAAGATCATCATAGGAGATTTGAACGCTCAGGTAGGCCAGGAGGAGGAATTCAGACCGACGATTGGTAAGTTTAGCGCCCACCAGCAAACGAACGAAAACGGCCTACGACTCATTGATTTCGCCGCCTCCAAAAATATGGCCATACGTAGCACCTTTTTCCAACACAGCCTCCCTTATCGTTACACCTGGAGATCACCACAGCAGACGGAATCTCAAATCGACCACGTTCTGATTGACGGACGGCACTTCTCCGACATTATCGACGTCAGGACCTATCGTGGCGCCAACATCGACTCCGACCACTATCTGGTGATGGTCAAACTGCGCCCAAAACTTTCCGTCATCAACAATGTACGGTACCGGCGACCGCCACGGTACAACCTAGGGCGACTGAAGCAACCGGATGTCGCCTCAGCATACGCGCAGAATCTCGAAGCCGCGTTGCCAGACGAGGGCGAGCTCGAAGAGGCCCCTCTAGAGGACTGCTGGAGTACAGTGAAAGCAGCCATCAACGACGCAGCCGAGAGCACCATCGGGTACGTGGAACGGAATCGACGGAACGAATGGTTCGACGAAGAGTGCAGAACGGTTTTGGAGGAGAAGAACGCAGCGAGAGCGGTAATGCTGCAGCAAGGGACTCGACAGAACGTGGAACGTTACAAACAGAAGCGGAAACAGCAGACCCGCCTCTTTCGGGAGAAAAAGCGCCGCCTGGAAGAAGCGGAGTGTGAAGAAATGGAACTGCTGTGCCGTTCCCAAGAAACACGGAAGTTCTATCAGAAGCTCAACGCATCCCGCAACGGCTTCGTGCCGCGAGCCGAAATATGCAGGGATAAAGACGGAGGCCTCTTGACGGACGGACGTGAGGTGATCGAAAGGTGGAAGCAGCACTTCGATCAGCACCTGAACGGCGTGGAGAACGTAGGCACGGGAGCCCACGGCAACGGAAGGAACGACGACGCCAGTGCAGCGGAGGAAGGAAATGAACCAACTCCCACGCTGAGGGAAGTTAAGGATGCCATTCACCAGCTCAAAACCAACAAAGCAGCTGGTAAGGATGGTATCGCAGCTGAACTCATCAAGATGGGCCCAGAAAAGTTGGCCACCTGTCTGCATCGGCTGATAGTCAGGATCTGGGAAACCGAACAGCTACCGGAGGAGTGGAAGGAAGGGGTAATCTGCCCCATTCACAAGAAAGGCGACCATTTGGAATGTGAGAACTTCAGGGCGATCACTATTTTGAATGCTGCCTACAAAGTGCTATCCCAGATCATCTTCCGTCGTCTGTCACCTAAAACAAATGAGTTCGTGGGAAGTTATCAAGCCGGCTTCATCGACGGCCGGTCGACAACGGACCAGATCTTTACCGTACGGCAAATCCTCCAGAAATGCCGTGAATACCAGGTCCCAACGCACCACCTGTTCATCGACTTCAAAGCGGCATACGATAGTATCGACCGCGCAGAGCTATGGAGAATCATGGACGAAAACGGCTTTCCTGGGAAGCTGACTAGACTGATTAAAGCAACGATGGACGGTGTGCAAAACTGCGTAAGGGTTTCGGGTGAACTATCCAGTTCATTCGTATCTCGTCGGGGACTGCGACAAGGTGACGGACTCTCATGTCTACTCTTCAACATCGCGCTGGAAGGTGTGATGCGACGAGCCGGGCTCAACAGCCGGGGAACGATTTTCACAAAATCCGGTCAATTTGTGTGCTTTGCGGACGACATGGACATTATCGCTAGAACATTTGGAACGGTGGCAGAACTGTACACCCGCCTGAAACGCGAAGCAGCAAAGGTCGGACTGGTGGTGAATGCCTCAAAAACAAAGTACATGCTGGTAGGCGGAACCGAACACGACCGGATCCGTCTGGGTAGTAATGTTACGATAGACGGGGATACTTTCGAGGTGGTGGAGGAATTCGTCTACCTCGGATCCTTACTGACGGCTGACAACAACGTGAGCCGTGAAATTCGGAGGCGCATCATCAGCGGAAGTCGGGCCTACTACGGGCTCCAGAAGAAACTGCGGTCGAAAAAGATTCACCCACGCACCAAATGCACCATGTACAAAACGCTAATAAGACCGGTGATCCTCTACGGGCACGAGACATGGACCATGCTCGAGGAGGACCTACAAGCACTCGGAGTTTTCGAGCGACGCGTGCTAAGAACGATCTTCGGCGGTGTGCAGGAGAACGGTGTGTGGCGGAGAAGGATGAACCACGAGCTCGCTGCACTTTACGGCGAACCCAGCATCCAGAAGGTGGCCAAAGCCAGAAGGATACGGTGGGCAGGACATGTTGCAAGAATGCCGGACAACAACCCTGCAAAGCTGGTGTTTGCAACGGATCCGGTTGGCACAAGAAGGCGTGGAGCGCAGAGAGCACGATGGGCGGACCAGGTGGAGCGTGACTTGGCGAGCATTGGGCGCGACCGAGGATGGAGAGCGGCAGCCACAAACCGAGTATTGTGGCGTACTATTGTTGATTATGTCATGTCTTAATGTTGATGTTGAACAAATAAATGTATGTATGTAATCTGGCATCTCTGACCGGTGGTTAAAACTTCTGAAAAAATCCTTTCAGGATTTTCTAAAGCAATTCTGGCAGAAATCGCTGAAGTTATTCCTGAAGGAATCCCGTAAAGAATACCTGATGAAATCCTTAGAGAGGACATAACAGGAATGCCGGCCAGAAGCTGAGCAGGTATTCCTGCAAGAACCGTAGAAGATGTCTCTATGATCTAGGATACAGTCAGGTTTTTATGCGGTTTTCATTTACGCGGCCGCGTAAAAAAAAACTCCATACAAAAAAAAAAAATCATCGTCTTATTTTTGCATGATTCATCGAGAAATGGTGAGACTTTTTTTACGCGGTTTTTTGAATTTTGAACTGAGTTTTTTTTTACGCGGTACGTACACCCCGCGTAAAAAAAACCTGACTGTAGTCTGAAAAAAATCTCGGAAGAAATCTGTATTTTTTCATATTTTGATTTGGGAGGAATTCCTTAAGGAATCACAGCATGAATCCTGGAAGGAATCTTTGAAGGAATTCCAGCACAAATCCCTGAAGGAATGCAGAAAAGAATAACTAAAAGAATCCTTTTAGGACTTTCCAAAGCAACCGCTGCTGAAATCCCTGAAGAGAACTCCGGAGCAACCCTTACAGCAATCTCGGAAGCAATATCTGAAGAAATCCCGGGAATAAACCTGGGAAGATTCTCGAAAGGAATGCCTGAAAAAATCCTGGAAAGAAATCCTGAAGGTATCTCGAAAAAACCTCTGCTCACCTAATCTCATCTCAATACTTCACCCTACTCTCTACACTCTACCTTACTGTCTTCATTGCCCTCTATTCCAACCCTCTATGCTACGCTCTATCATAACCTTCAACCCTACCTTCTGCCCTACCCTCTACCCTATCCTTCACCATAACCACTGCCCTATCCTTTACCGTACCCTCTAGTCTATATTGTGATTAATCGTACCGTCTACCCTAATCTCTAATCTTTTTCCTACCCTCACCTCAACCCTACTCTCTATCCTACCCTCTTCTCTACCGTCTACCCTATCCTCTACCCTAACCTTGTACCAGGCTGTTCGGGCTCGTTTGGAAGTTGGCCATCAATGTTAACTTCTTTTCCCGATCAGCCTAGATAGCTGTGTAGTGTCGGTAGCAGTTGTCTCAATTGGCTAAGAATAACACTACGGATCGCCTGATCCAGTGGTAAGAGTCCACTAAACAGGTGACCCCTAATTCATGGTGTTATGCGGCTTTATGCTTACCGTGCCAAGGAACGAATGGTTAGGGGGGTCTAATAAAAACCTAACTACAAACGGAGCCTGTGGAGTACTAGGGCGGCCTCCACAGTATTCTGCCCTTACTGCGCTAACCGGAGCAATGGTGTAGTTGACCTTGTGCTTCTCCGAGATAATCTGCTATCCTTCTTAAGCCTCAACTGCGAGGCTCAATAAGGGTGGGATTATTAGTATGTTGTTTATTAGCTTTAATTATAACCCATATGGCTCTTCGCATTATGCGTTCTTCACAGTGTCCTCTGTGTATGTTCGTCTCTGGCGTTCTTCAATGGATACCGAATTGGTTTTTATCGCTGCTCTTTTTTCTTGTGTTGTGATTGTAAGAGTTTGATTGTGCCTAGTTTGGGTAGTGGCTATGGTTATGACAGCTCAGATCAATCTTCAGCATAAAAGAACAGCTTTGGTCCAAGAACCTTACTCTCGTAGGGGGGATTTCTATGTAGATGTAATGTTTTAATTAACACCTATATGGTTCCGCATTTTGCGTTTGACCCGATGTTTGCTACTTTCAATAAAATTGAAATGACAATCTTGCGTGTCATGCCTCGAGCCCCAAAATGTTTTGATAAAACTGCTTGTTTGCAGCCTTGCTATTCCCAAATTTTGGTGGGATTATACTGTCAAGTTTATTCCGTAAGTGGATAATGTCTTCGTATGAAATCAAACCTATCAATTTGACCTCTTTCTTCTGAAATGATTAGAACGCTTTGTCGAGCATCACACCCGTGATGTTTTTCTAGCAAACATGCCTCTCCATGGGAACCAACATGCTTACCAAAATGGAAAGTCCACTGTAATTTGTCTACACAATGTTGTGTACGATATCGGAAAAGCATTCATTCGAATAAATTTTGTTTGGGTGTTTTCTCGGATTTCCAGGATACTTTTGAACACGTACCTTACGATTCCATATTGGAAGCCGCATGGATTGTCCTATTTATCTTTCAATGATTTCCAATTGGATTTACCAAATGCTCAAAAACCAACATCTCTTCTCGGCATTACGTCAAGCAGCGATTAGGAAATTGAGTGTTTGTGGATGCCCCCATGCGGGAGTCTTGCCATCACTTTTGAGGAATCTCGTAGCAGAAACGTAATTGAGATAACTCAATGTGGTTTTCCTACTTATGATTTTGTCCTTCACAAGCCTTAACAGGCTGCTTCATTTGTATATCTTAGCTGAGAATCCGATTGTGAAACTTTGAATCATTTGATATGTAACTACCCAGTTTTTACGCAACTGCGTTTCCGAGTACTCGGTAAACACTTGATTAAGTGAAACTGACCTAAGAAGCCTGAATCTTCAAGATGTTCTGTTGTTCTGAACCCGTTGTGGCAAGTAGCTATAGGCTTACTTTACGCTTTATGCGCTTTTTACAGTGCCCTTTTCAGGGCGCTGTTTGAACCCGTTGTGGTACGCTTATGCGATTATGTCGACCCTATTCCCTTACCTTCCCTTTCTCTATCCCATCCCTTATTCCTCCCTTCGCTCTCCCTCAGGTAAATGATGAATAGGCTCGTATTCATGGCGATGGCACAAATTTCCCAAATGAAGGAGAACGTGCCTCTTGAGCCGACCTACTGATACCTGATAGTCTATATTGTGATTAATCGTACCGTCTACCCTAATCTCTAATCTTTTTCCTACCCTCACCTCAACCCTACTCTCTATCCTACCCTCTTCTCTACCGTCTACCCTATCCTCTACCCTAACCTTGTACTCCACTCCCTCTACTCTATCCTTCACCCAAACCCTCTACCCTTTTTCTCATAAAGCCCGATCGATAGATACCCACATTGCACGGTATCATAGCTCAAACTACCATTCCGTGGCCGCCATCTTGGATATGGTCCGCCATATTGGATTTCAAAATGGCGTCTGATATTCATTCTTGAGTTCTACTTATGAAGCCCGATCGATAGATACCCATATTGTATGGTATCATAGTTCAAACTACCATTTCATGGCCGCCATCTTGGATATGGTCCGTCATCTTGGATTTCAAAATGGCGTCGGATATTCAATTTTTGAGTTCTACTTAGGAAGCCCGATCGATAGATACCCATATTGCATATTGCATAGTATCAAATTTGTACCAATGATCCACATATAATAGGTTGACAGTCAAATTTAAGAATTTTTGAAACCAAAAAAAAATGCCGATCCCAAACATTTTGACCACCCCCCTATGTCACAGTAGAATAATTTTGAAAATATTCCTGAAAATGTGCAGTTTACCTATTGTTTGGAGTGCAGCTTCAAACAACATTTGTCATCTATCCTTCGCATTAGCTCTAAAATCAACAAACAAACACTTTCCTTTTTTGAATAATGCGCGTTTCAATGTCATGTCAATAGTATCATTAAACTTGACCAAAATTCTTCAGCTCCCATCAACAAATTCAACCCACCAAATACTCCCTCGCAAATACGCCTATCAGAATGGCGGGGTAACGTAGACCTAAAACGTCAATCATTTCGCCCGTTCGTCATTTTTATTAACTCATAAAACGCTCAATCTAAACCAGCTTGTCCCCGGTGACTAGGCATTATGGGATGAACATTTAATTGATGATGATGATTATATTGTGCGGGCGCATTGTTTATTGTTGTCTCCCCCATTTGCCACCCACCTACCATCTTTCAACACTTACCGTGGACAATCACAGCCCCTGGTGCACCCGCCACGCCTTTACTGGAACCACACCAAATTGCAATCGACAGCTTCAATATTCACTCCAACCACACACGTACGCACTCAGCTTTTCTCACGTACGGCTGCAGCAGCAGCAGCAGCACAGCAGGCAATAAACGATAAAACTGATGATCACCAGTCGCGATCTTGACCTCATTCACCTTCTTCTTCAATGCAAATTCCCCCGGCTTCTAGCACATACAGTATAGTGTAGTGGTGCAACACATGTATAGGACGTACTCTCAGACAGACGACACACATCCAATCACTGACTGTTCGATCTTCAATTTCAAATGCCTGCCTATTCCATTCCAGCTTCACCAAATTGAAATGTTTATTTTCACTTCGCCACGTTTTGATCTTCTAGCAGCTAGAGCAGCAGATACGTTGAAGTTGAACGCACGTAGATATAGACACGAATGCTCCACTATCCGTAGATCTGTTTTAGCAGCTTTCAAAGGCTTCCTCTGGAACAGACGTGATAGATCCCAGGTCGGTTTGCAATTATATAATTCGCACGTAGCAACACCCCCTCAAGCACTTGTATTGTATTCCTACAGATTCCTACTAATCCAGTGATCTGTAAGCAGCAGCAACACACATATAGTAGGCTATTTCTTCTTGTTCAGCTTCTCGGGTTACATTTGCGCTGGTTGAATCTACACTGACGACTGTAAAGCCTTTCGCATGCTGTAGTTTTAGAGCCTGTAGTTGACGTTGCTGGCTTGATGCTTCGCACTATGGAAAACTTGTTTTTCCTCCACTTTCACTCTTTGCTGCTTAACTTGATCGCACTTGGACTGGTTGGTTGGCTATAGGAATCAACGTTTCTTATCTTCACATGCACTTATTGTTGGCTCACAGGCAAAACTTCAGCTGTAAATTGAGAACTTATGATTAGAACTGTAGTAGTGAAAGTGTCGGCTCCAAAACTGTGTGAATCAAACAATGATAACTGTTGGCGTTTCGCTTCTGAAATTAACTAGCGTAAAATTCTCAATTCTCATATTTCTTTGTGCATTCAAAATGACAAAACGTGTGCAACTAATTACAATGAACTAAAACTAAAATGTTAAAAATCAGGGTCGCCTGATTTTCGGAAAACTCCAGTGGCATACAAAAATGTTCCACAGATACCACCTACTTTGAAAAATCATAACTCAAGAACGAAGCATCGCAGACACAATGTTTTTGTTTTGTGAAAATATAAGCAAATTTTCTTAGCAATTATAAAAAATGTGTGCAATCATTTGTAATTTTTCTTAGCAATCCAAAAAAAATACAAAATGAAAATAGTTTTCCACAAAATTGTCCACTATTGATGAAAATCGGTTGGAAAAGTCAAACAAACTATTTACGAAAAAATAAAAAAAAAAAATGTGGAAGGGAATTTTATATGCTGTATGTTGTAAAATGTCCAAGGTTTTTTTTTTCGTACCTGGGTATTTAGTGGAATATAATAATCAAGACGATCGAAAATGCATAACATTTGGAAAACTTCCACAAAATTGGTCATTGAAAAAAAATACATTCTTGAAAACTGTACAGAATATAGCTAATAAGATTCCCTTTCAAAAATATGTTTTGGGAATTCCCGAACTTATGCATATAAAACCATCAGAGGTCAGACTCGATTACCAGGGACTTGGGGAAAAGCACACAGGATAATTGAGCCAGTTTTTTAATTCTTCATTTCAATAGATTATTGTGTTTGGGTACCTTCATTGGGGTTGCCTCCGGGGTTCCCTCATGGATAACTTCCTTCTGGAGATTCCTATACAGATTTTTCATCCAGGATTTCATCTTTCGATTACTCAAAAAAATGCAGTTTTGGATTCCTTCAGTAATCCGTCTTAGGGTTCCCACTTAGTAAAGGGCGAACACGATGAAATTGCCAGACAGAAAATATTGTATAACTTTTGATTGCGT
The DNA here is from genome assembly GCF_035046485.1 of Aedes albopictus. Classification (NCBI taxonomy): domain Eukaryota; kingdom Metazoa; phylum Arthropoda; class Insecta; order Diptera; family Culicidae; genus Aedes; species Aedes albopictus. Next base: position 385,090,641 of record NC_085137.1, read on the forward strand.
TCGCCAAAATAGCTAATTTTTTCACCATGATTAGTATATTATGTGTAGCTAATACCATAAAATTTTCATTAAAATCGGTTGAGTATTGGCGGAGATATCGTTGAAACAAGGAAATTGCCACTTGAGAATCTTGTACAAACAAACATTTTGGAAAATATCACTTTTTTGCCGTTTCAACGCTGGCGCCAAAAATACTGAACCGATTTCAATGAAAATTTTTATGTACGTAAAGTATGTATGTAGAAGTAGTTTGTCAAAATTTCATTCAATTTGATCATACCGTTAAAAAGTTATAGCCATATATGTCGCACTATGTCACAATAAGCAGATGTGGTTTTTGGTATAGTGAAATTCAAACTGCTCTTACTTTGAAAGTACTCAACCAGTGAAGAGAATTGTCAGACAAAAGAGGCACAAAACAAGCAACAAAGAAGGTGCGACGATTACTCTTTATCCCTACTGGTAACAGATAATGACATGATCTCGAAATTTTTTGTTGCAGACAAAACGGAAGCTGAATTTGTTGCGTACTTTTCAACTCGTGAATAATCAATTATTGCTAACCAAAAGTCGAAACTGTTTGATGATAGAGCTTCACCAGAGTTGCAGTGTTTACCGACTCGAAGTTATCGTTCGAAAATCGCAATGCAAGGCTTAAAAATCTCTAAACTCGTGGTGTACGATGTTAATCCCATTATTTTCAAGTTGGGACAAACTTATGTCGCATGGGTTTGTTTGTCGCAACAAATACAGGTTGCGACATTGTCATTATTGTTGCGCGATGGTTGAATTTTGATTCACTGTACTCAACAAAAATGGCTGAAATTTTCACTGTAAGGCCAGTAGTACACAGGGTCAAATATTTGACAAGGAAAGAACTCAAGAAAGAACATCAGTTTGACACTAATGAAAATTCGATCGAGTCAAACAAGATGTTTGAGCATTGGTTTCTTTTTGGACAAATATTTGACCCTGTGTACTAGCAGCTTAAACAGTTTAACACAACAATTTTACACTGTCAAAGTTTTATAAAAATTGGAACAGTGTTACCAGTTCTACAGTCAAAATAGTGCACGCGGAACTAAAAATGGTCGAAAAGTACCTAGAATTTACCTTGAAGCGATTTGAGCTTTGGATATTTACTAGAAAAAGTACTGAACCGATTTCTATCAAATTTTTACCACTTAATTGATACTATGTTAAGAATATGGAGTGAAATTTTCAAACGTTTTGATAAGGTAACAAAAAAGTTATAGAGTAAGTAATTTTTTGAAATGGGTGCACAAATTTTCTAAAATCTCATTTTATGATATCGACAATATATGCGCCAGTACTCAACCGATTTAAATGAAAATTTTATGGTATTAGCTACACATAATATACTATTCATGGTCAAAAAATTAGCTATTTTGACGAACGCAATCAAAAGTTATACAATATTTTCTGTGTGGCAATTTCATCGTGTTCGCCCTTTATGCCCACTGTGGATTCCTCCCAATTCTTTAATGGATTTGTTTATGAGAATTTTTCAAGGAGTACCTCAGAAATTCCTTTAGGGAATTAAGAAGTATATTCTGTTAGGAATTAGATCCTTTAGAGAATAGAAGATTAGTCTTCAGGAACTCGATCTAGGTATTTCTCCAGAAACTCCTGAAGGATTCCCACCAATCCTGAAGGTTTCCTATAAAAAACTCTAACAGAATTTCTTAAAAGAATCCCTGCAGGCATCTTCGGTGGAACTTCTGCAGGGTTTAGACAAGGAACTTCTAAAGGCTTTCACAAGGAATTTCTTGAGGATTTTCCAAAGGAACCTCTGAAGAATTCCCAGATTTTTTTTCCTTGGATACCAATGAGGTTATTTACTGCTTAGGTTTGGCGTCGTAGTCTTAAGAAGAATGGAAAACGCTAGTTGTTTATTGTTACCGACGTTTCGGTACGTTTGGGACCTTTTTCAATTATTCAATCTTTAAAGATTTCTGGTCAAAAACAGTTTTGCTAAACTTAAGAAATCATTCGTTCGTCTTGGTTTAGTTTCAGTCCGATCGAGTATGATCCATCGTTTTGCGGAAAACTGTTCTTCATCCAGCAGTCTGGAATTCAGGCTCTATCTTTACGATCTTTCAGTAATGTTGACCATCATTACTGTGACAGTAATGGTGGAAGATCGTGGACACCAAGAAGTAACTCGTGGAAGATTCCTAAAATAAACTCATGAAGGATGCCCAGAGAGCACTCTAGGAGAAAATGCAGTAAGAAATCCTGGAGAAATTCCAAAGACGAATAAAGATAGAATCCGGTAAATCTTTTCAAACTTTTTAAAATCATAGTTCCAGAAGGAACGCCTGCTGCGCACAAATACCAACAATAACTCTTGCAGGATTCTTACGGAGAAATTTTTGTACGAGTTCCAGAAGTATTTCCTGGAAACATACCAGAATAAACTCTATCTTAAGAATATCAACTCTTGATGAAATCCTAGAAAAACTTGTAAAAGAAAGGGAGAGATTTCAGAAAATAATCTTGGAATAATTCCAATCTTGGAATAAAGCAAAAACAAGAAATGACAGTTAAAATGCTTTAAAAAACAACTACTAGACGAAGAAAGAACAGCTTATTCGGTATGTGTTAAGTGTAGCGTAACGTGTTAAAAACCAATGTAAACGTCCAATAAAATTACAGATTCCCTGAAGAAGATCCAATAAAGATCGAAACGTTGGAAATAGAAAACATATAGTTGTTTTTGATCCCCAAAAAGACTGAAACGCCACAAAAATACCCAAAAAGTCTACCAAACAGCCGTCGTCAAAGCTGGTATGAATGAGTTTTAAGGGGCTTTACATGTGGTTTCCGGGGGTCCAGCTATGATTTTAAGAAGGTTTCAGGGATGCTTCAGAATAGGTTTCAAGTAAGCTGTTTCAGGGGCTTAAAGGGGGTTTTAGGGAGCTTTCAAGGGAATTTCAAAGGAGTTTTCAGAGGGTCCTTTTTTTTCAATTCATTCATTATTGTGAATTTTTACTCAATGTTATTCTTCACTCAGGTTTCCTGAAGGGTTTCAACTTTCAAGACATTTCATGGCTTTTCAGCGGATTAAAGGCGTTTCAGAATGCGTAACGAAGTGGTTTCCAGGGATTTCAGGGTGCCTTCAACGAGGTTTCAGGGATGTTAAGATATATCGGGGGTTTATGTGGGTTTTTTGGGATTTCAGGCGGATTTCGAAGAGTTTTTGGGAGTTTCAGTGACCTTCAAGAGAGTTTCAAGGGGTTTATAAGAGGTATCGATGCATTTCAGTGTACCTCTGGTTTTGAATGATTTCAATCGTTAAAGGTGGTTGCAAGGGGAGGTTCAGGAAGCTTTCAATGAGGTATCATTAATGTCACAGCGTACCACGGCATATGTGCTAAGGCGTTTCATGAGATTTTACAGAGTTTAAGGGGGCCTACAAAATTTTTCAGGAGGGGTTTTCAGAGAGATTTCTATGCCCTTCTGAAACCTCTGGAACACCCCTAGGACGACCCGGAAACCCCCTGAAACTACCTGGAACTTTAAACGCCCTTGGGACAACTGGAACGTCCCTATAATAAATTTAAAAAAATACTTGGAACGCCCCTGAAACCCTCTGGGATGCCCTGGAAAGCTTTTGAAACCCCCTGAAACACACGTGGAACACCCCCGGATCGCCCATGAAACCCCTTGAGACCCCTAGAACATCCCCGAAACGCCCGAAACTCCCTAGAAAGACACTTAAACCACTTATTACGCTCCTAAACTTTCTAGAATACCGATTGAGCGCTTTTAAAACCACCTGAAACCTCCATAAACGCAGTGGGTTTCACCACTGAATTCTGTAAAGCCCCTGAATTATACCTGAAATCCTCTGGAACGCCCCTGAAAACCTCTGAAAGCTCTTGTAATGTAACTGAAACCCTTTAAATCCCTCTGAGACCAAATCTGAGACATCCCCGGAGCGTTCTTGAAACTCCTGAATCATTCCTGGAACGCCGCTACAATGCCCATGAAACCCCCTGGAACTCCCCTGATATGTTCCTGAAATCTTAACTGCCCGCCGCTTCTTTTCCTTAAATTTCCTTAAACCCACCCAAAGCCTAACCTAAACTTCACCTTAAGGTTATAATAGATAATTTGTGAAGTTCTCAAACTTTTTTGAACACAGTTTAGTTTCATTGAGGTTACATTCCATAATGTGACGCAGTAATTTGGAGGGCTTATGGAGTTTTCCCTTATCTTTAAAGATTTCTTCGAAAATTTCGCTAGAAATACAGTTGAAATCTCTCTAAATGGTTTATCTTAAAATATTCCCTACAAATGTTTCTACAAAGTAAAAAAAATCTGTAAAAGTATTTCAGAGATAAGTTCATATTTTTTTTTTAAATCCAGCATAAGTCTGGAGAAAAATCTGAAATAGTTCCAACATACACCAAGGTGATTTTTTTGAATTTGATAATTTGGGGTAATATTGATCATGTCAGTGATCAATGTTCGTTTGTGTTGAAAATACCCCTTACCCGAGCAGAGGGGAATATCAAATTAATAACTTCGAAATTACAAAACCTGTTTTTATATCTCGTTTTGTTATTATTGTCTTATCAAGGCATAACGTTTCCATAACATGTTTTGTTGGACAATCTTATTTTGTTATGACCAAGCTATTGGAATTCCTCCATTAAATAACATTTCAATTTTACATTTTGTTGTGGAACAAGTTTGGTTATTATTGTATTATTGAGAGTGTACAAATACTTTATGCTATTGCTATCAAAACTAAAACAAGTTTTGAAATAAATCCAACGTCATTCAACAACGTTATTTACAGTATTTCGCCAATTATGCTTACGGTATCACATTTGATAAGAGGTGTGGTATATTACGTGACATGGAGGTGCTGTAATGTGTACAAAACCAAGTCCCTGCTGGGCGCCGCGAGGTTTGAAATTGACTGAGTTGTAGCTGAAAAGTTCCCAAAATATCAGCCACTGCCCACAGAACCCTACATAAGGTACCCCGGGGCAAGTGGGACCTAAAAAAATGCTAGTTTGGTTTTGTCATGCCAAAACATTCTAAACATAAACAATATTATAATTCCAATGGTTCTAAAATACATTGTTGGTATATTTCTTTTTAATAACGGGTATTAAAACTGTTTCAAAGTTTTTACATATTATATATTATGCATATAATGAAAAGTGGAGCAGATCTTCATTTACTCCGTTTCACGGGGCAAGTGGGACCTATTCGGAATTTTTGTACAAATGGCTTAATATAGTTGCTGCATATATGTAAAATAGCATGAATTATAAATATCTTATACATATGAATAACTATGTTTAGCAATTTACGTTGGAAGAGTTTTGTAGTATCGTGCATAAATTACGTAACACATATAATACCGAATTACTGAGAAAAACATTGAGTCAACTCTAGCAGTTCGGGCAAAACCAATTTTTTTTTATACAAAAAGCGTGATAAAGTTAAATGCCGAAAGATTTCCAAACTTGCTTCCCATATTACATACCAAAGAGTTTTCGCGATTTAAAAATGTTATGTTTTTCCTTACATAATTTTACGACAATTAAATAAAGGTTCTTAAATCGTAAACTGGGAATAAGTCGCTTTCCATTTTTTTAATATTTTATGGCCGGTTCCTCAACACTCAGAAAAACTCATTATGCAGTGAAAAACGAAAAAAATAATAGAATTTGCTTAGATGTCAATATGAAGAACAGATGGTTTTTAAACAATATTGTTTAAATTACAATTGTTTAACTTTATCATCTGAATAAAAGAAATTAAGTATGATTCAACGACTGATTACTTGTGGTGCCGATTTTTACTCCACTTTTGTGTAAATTTCGGCTTATGCTAAAGAAAGTAAGTTCAAAGTATGAAATTGTGTTTGTTTACTCTCATAGGTTTCACTTGCCCCAGATACTGAAATGCACTGGGGCAAGTGAGAGCAGTTAATTAAAGGTAATAAATGAAAATAAATTACAGCTTTTTTGCTTAAAATAATTTGAAAGCATTCCAAATATTATCCTGAAACTGAGAAAGTTTTACTTTATTTATTATTCTATTTTTAAACGACGAATGTAGTAGAGTACGTTAATCTCTCTTAGTGAATTGAAAATTACATATGAACAACAATAACGTATATGGTTTCTTTATGATGAAAACAATAATATTTTTTGAATTCAAAGTATCCGTTGGCGTGATACCTATGTTTGAAGAATGTTTGCCTTAAAAATTGAAAATAAAAAAATATATAGTCGTAGGTCTCACTTGCCCCGGATTCTCACTTGCCCCGGGGTACCTTACATCAAAACGAGAACATAGCAGACGATATTGTAGGTGGGGTTTGAAAGGGACATTCCAGATTCCGCCTTTGACATGAGAATTTCAATAATAAAAATGTCAAACTTCAGTAAACTTGTTTGAACGAAGCTAATACAGACAGCTGAATCCAAAATTGTAGATGGTTTTGAATGGGATTTTTCAGAAATATTTTGTATTTTCACATGTTTTCCCAGTCGTTCCAAATGATGAAGTCGGATCTACCTATTTGTGGTAAAAGATTATATGAATAGTTGAAAATACGCCTATGAGGGAAGAGAGAAACTGAAGTTCGCAATGATTGTTCCGCCATTCTCACATACTGGTCTAAATATGTATAGCATTCTCAGCCAATACGAAGTCATATATGATGTGGAAAAGGATGCTAATGTGGAGGCCATATGCGTACATGCTTTCATTTAACCACGGGTAAAGTGTATGCATATCGCCTCCACTTTAGCACCCTATTCAACAGCATGTGCGATTGTTTGATATCATAACTAATTTTGTTTTCGGGATGTTATCAATAACTCTTTAATATCAAAATTTGTTATTGAAATATTTCCAAAATTCACTGTTATTAAGTTGTTATTGACACTAACAAAACATGTTATTAAATTGTTTTTCTAGGAACAAATTTTTGTTATTGGACTTGTTATTTTGCCGCTAATGACAGACAAGTTTATAACTCATGTTATGTTAATTACATAAAAATAACTAATTCCATTATGCAGTTATTTTGCCAAAATAAAGCATTTTGTTATGCTGTTGTTATTCTCTTCTGCTCGGGTACTTACTAAATTTGAGGTTTCTCATTTCAAAAATGTTGTCGAAATTCTTACAAGCTGTGTACTTTTTGAGTTATTTTAGGATTAAAATCCTCCAAACCGCAAATAACGTTAAGAGGTAGGCAATGGTTTAAGGAATTGATAGCCTACTTTGAATAAATCATATAAATATTTTATTAAAAAAGAGCATTTTCATAAAAAAATGTTTATTAAATCCAACTGAAGTTATACAGTGATTTTTAACCTAATATTGTATTGCGTTACGAAATGTTTATTTATTTACGATATTCAACCCTAAAATTTGTACAGACTGTTTACTAAATCTAGATAATCACACTAAGGAACAGAAAATACAGTTAAGAAAAATCGATTTATTTCAATGTTTATGAAAATTAATTTTCTTGTAACAACATTCGTGAGCAGGGTGTAGTTAACCCCTTCCCGCCCACGATTTCTTTTAAAGTTTTGAAAGCTAATAAATGCTTCGAATAAAAATCGCTCGAACAAAATGTTAGGAATCACTTCAATTTATCGAAATTGTAAAACAAAGTTCTTGATTGTTTATCAATAGTTTTACTATTGAATCAATAATTAGAATGTACAAGTACACTAATAAGCTTATAACCTCTTCCCAAACGCTATTATAAGATATTGAAGTGAACTGGTTTAGGTCGGATTCACCAAAAACTGGTGATGTTCTACAGACACATGAACATTTTTGAAACATGATCAGATACGCACAGTATCTAGCCATGTGCAAAAATTCAAGTCAATCGGTTTGAAATTGACTGAGTTATAGCAGCAAGTGCCCAAAATAGGTGCTCCTGCCCAAATGGTCCCAGACCCTACTTGAAAAATAAAGTAAAAAAAATCTTAAAAAGACTTATCTCGAGGGTTTACCTAAACCGATCTCATAAATTTAACATGATTTGCATAACAAATCGTTATAGCGTAGTTTATTGTAAGTAATAGACACACGTTCAATGTATTACCTTGTAAAAGACAACACAATACAAAGTATTATACAACATATTGAGACTTTCACCCTTTCGCAAAATTGCCTTTATTATCGTTCCTCTCTTTTGACGAATCACAGACCACTCGGTTAAAAGAAGAAAATAAGACTTGTTTTGGTACAATTATATCTGATGAATGTTTAAAAACAGCCTATCGATTAATTTTGTCCAGTCGATAGTCCAGTTATATCCAGTTGCACCCCTGAACCAAACACCCCAAAGCTGCAACAACAACTTTCCAGTAACTGTGAATTCGCCTATATCCCGAACTCCCAAATCGAACCAGTCGACCTTGACGGTATAACCACATGTGGTGCTATTTTTCCATTGCACGAACGGTCGCGCAGTTACAATATAGGTACGAACACCACCTCTCAGCTCCAATCAGCAGGTTTTTGCCAACATCCCAGAAAGGGAACACCATCTTTTCAACTATATGTACACACAGAAACTTGTTTTGGAGCCGACAACAACCACTACTCCGGCGTTGTGCGCCTCGTCTCGGATGGAGCCCGCCGTGACTTAGTAGTGTCACCACATAAGCTTCTCTCTTCTGCCTCCTAATTGCTGGCACATTCCGCATTTCATTACACCCAAATTGGGTGTATGCATTATCTCCCACCCTTTCTCCCCCTAGCCCCAACAACTTGGTGCCTATATTCTACAGCAAACCTTTAAGAACATTCCACACACGGCCGTTTCTAACATTTCTAACTTCTAGCACCTTTCAGCTGGTTTCGTTCTCCACCACCACGGCTTTTCGCCTAGCACTGGCTCCACCACTACCGATCTATGGTGTTCTATGGAGCTCCACACCACCGACACCTTCTTCTTCTTGAACCACCTTGATGGCCTATTCACTGCGAATGGGGCTTCATGTTTTTCACATTTCCCCCGGGAAAATCGACCCAATTCTGGCAATTTTTCACTCCATTCACTAGTGTACACCTTCTGTCACACGGTTTCACCTGTTTCGATCCGGAAAAATCGCAAAGAAAAGCCCAATTTTCAATTGCAAAGTGCCACTTAATCCAACACTATCACTCGCTCCCCCGTCATACAGTGAACGACGACGGACACACAAAAGGCAGAGCCCCAGTTCCACTTAACTCGCGCGGTGCTTAAACGCCTCGATCGAATGCTCCTCTCTCGACGTCGCGGTTACGACTGAATCGAACCGAACGAAGTGTATGTAAAGTAAGCCACCCAGCCCGAGCCATCATCAGGTCGGTTCATAGGTACGGCGAGAGATAAGGTGTTAAATGCGCTTCCAAAGTGTTCAGGGAATGAGCGTTCATGATCAAGGTAGGTATTTCTGCTATTCTGCTATTATCAACGCATCCCCTGGCTTTCGCCCATCTGCGTTGTCTTTTCACTAGGCAATAGTCTACCAATTGATGTTTATGGGCTTGCCGGACCAAGTCATGTAGCTAAGCCAAACACCCCACCTACAACTGTTGGGTAGGCACCATTGTCCCGCCCACTGGTCTTTTACAGCTAGTTGTAGGTGCATGTGTGCGTGTAAGTATTGGTGTATGTGTGTTAGTGTTGATGTATTGTAGGCGCCAACTCGTTCTAATCCACTGTGATTGCTAACACCCTATTGAACCATTACCCTTAAATCTGGCAATCTATGAAATAGAATGAGTTAAGCGCCTGTACATAATAGTCAGTTAATCAAACAAGGAATATTAGAATTAAAGCGAAGATACAATGAAGCAACGCCCCGAACCTCGAGAGCACAAACCCCAAGAATCAAATGGCAGGCTGCGCGAACAGTCGATCGACTGGCCACCACCAGTGAATAACCAATCGAGCAAACCCTCCAGCACAAACTACCACCAGCTCTCCCGACTTGCGCCCAACAAATCCGAAGCACAGCCCAGCCATAGCTTCACCTTAAAACCAAAATCTAGGGGGCTGTCCATAAACCACGTGGTCATGAGGGGGGGGGGGGGGGGGGTTCGGCCAATGACCATTTTGTATGGACGAATAAAATTTTTTGTATGGACCAATGACCACGCGGGGGGGGGGGGGGTGGTTGAGAAGTCCCAAAAAAATGACCACGTGGTTTATGGACAGCCCCTAGATTGCAGAGCACAATACTTCCCAAGTAACCACGCAGCTCGGGCCGCAAATCACGCACAACACGTAACAAATAAGACAAACACTACCCCGCCCGTACAACCGAAACCGATCTAGAGTAGAGAAGGGTCTCATTCCACTCCAACCCGGACTCAATTGCACCCACAGGGTAGCGCACCCCACACACACTGCATTCATCCACATGCATCACGACCCGAGCCGCACGGTCACCTGGGTTGCTGCTATCTGCATGACCTCACCCAACCCGTAACGCAGAGTTTAAATCCCTCTCTTGCATTACAAAGCAGTCACTCTTCCCAAAGTTTGTGCGTGGCATAAATGAGATTATAAAGCTGAAGAAATCGTCACCAACACAACCGCCAACAATGAGCACTCAATGGTGTCGGCAGAATCAATGACGATCCCCTCAGTCCCAAACACAATTATCCTACACTACCCAAGTAACCACAATGCTGAAGCCGTACGCACTGCACGTACGAAGTACATACAGACCTACCCGCACCGCCTAAATAAACCACCACGGCCGAATACAAGCGAAAAGCGGCGCCACCACTGTTGAACCACGACTATACCAGTAGATATAATCGCAATTCGGCAATCCATTCCCCGCTCCTACTCAGCCCTAACGATCCATAGCAATGCTTGTCAATATATGCACCCCACACACGCAACCCCCACAACCCAACAGTATGGTCACTTGAGTATCCCTGGGATTTTGATTACATGATGGTCAGGGATCACAGCCATCAAAACGTTCCACACTTTACCAGGGCTTGCGACCTGTAACCATGATGATTTCCGCTATGGGAAACCATGATGGCTAGCGGTGTTATGATCAAGGTAGGTATTTATAACAATAAAATTTTGTAGGTTTTTGAAAAAAAATATCACGACCAAACACGTAACAAGATAATAACAAAATTATGACAACTGTAATAAGAAATAACATATGTAAGTTGAAATACTTTTGTTAAAAGGATTTTTCTATAGGAAATCCATAACAAAACAATAACATTTTTTATTACTCTAAGTTATAAAATTATAAAAAAAAAACTAGTTCTATTTATTCATATGTATTATACATTGAATCTACAAGCGTAATCAGTAGGGTGGCCCACACTTATATAAAAAAACAAAAAAAAAACGAAAAATGCCAAGTCTTACCTCTTGAATCAGTATTGTTTTTAGCTCCCAGAAGCTACGATCAAAATTCGAGCAAAATCCATCAAGTCTAAGAGGGCGCTCAACATGCTTCAAGTTAGTGCTTAAATCTATCAAATTTGATTTTGGAGAACGAAATATTTTTCATGAATCGTTAATATAGATGTTAATTAACCAATTTACCTTTTGATTGCTATTGCTTAAAAAAATAATTCTACGCTTAATGGCTTGCAGTCAAAAAATCCCAAAATCTAATATTTTGCCCTATAAATTGAGGTATAGCTCAAAATTGTGACGTGCTGGAGCAAATCTGAGCCCAGATTCGGATTCAGCGGCCCAAAATCTGTCAGAGACACATAAGTTTGCTCTTAAGACAAAACAAAATGTTACGTTGTGTAATATAGATGAATGCCCGATATCCCTTTCGAGACGTAGCGCAAAAAAGTGAAATTCCCCCAATAATTGTGCTATTTACCTTTAGATCTCTAGAACTTTCAAATTTCCCAACAAAACAAAAAATCTTGTTCCACATTTGGAAGAACTACTCTTCAACTTTCGATTTCTTACTTTGACTACTACTTGAATCGTAAATATTTTTTTTTTACCTTTACGGTTTACGGTTTTGTCCACTTTTTGGTCAACTTGTCGTGATATATGTTACATGCAACATAAATAAAAGTGTGTTTACACACAAACAAGTATAAGTAATGGCTCAATTAATAACACAGTTTATATAAAACAAAGACTGAACAGATGAAAAAATATGTAAACCTGTTATTGATCAACAGCACAACCCAACTAACATTTTTGCTGTTTAAGAGCTTAATAAAACACTTTTACTCAATTGTTTGCGCCTTAAGCTGTTATGCAGCTGCTTTTGTTAGTTGGGAATTTACTGGTTCGTCACGAAAGGGATATACTCCAACCATTAAAGACATATTTAAAAATTGAGTTTCACCCCTGAACAAATTTCGGTATGATTTAACAGAAAATCGTGTTGAATTTGACACAAACGCAATATTGGTTTGATTTTACTAACCACGGTAGTTAAAAGTAACTAAAACTTTACACTTAATTCTGTTTTACGCGATTGATTGGTCCATGTAAAAAAGGTCGAAACATTTTTTAATCGGAACGACTTCATGTTTTGACGATAAGAGTGAAACTGTGATAGAAATTTGAAGGCCTTTCAGAAAGAAATATCGACCAAACGAGAAGAATACTTCTAAAAGCACAGAAGTATGATTGTCTGCTGACCACAGAACTGATATAATGAATAATTCTGTTATATGTAGTGTGACAATATTCTAAATTCTACGAAATTACACAACAAACCAAACTCGAACTTCAGAAGGACCTCAAACGCTTCGGAATTGTGCATTCGGGGTTTAAAATTCCAAATGGGCTTCGGTGCCGAGCATTTAGTGGCGACAGTCGTTTTAGAGTCTCATAAGCCTTGGAGTGTGGGTTCGATTCCCGCTCCAGTCGGGGAAAACTTTTCGTCAATTCTCCACTGGGCCACTGGGTATTATATGTGTTGTCCGTTGCCTTTATGTTAGTAATGTTCAGTCTGTGCGGCCTCTGGCCGAAGACGGCGTAATGTCATTTTTTTAGTATGTATGCCTAAATTTGGCTGTTTTCTATAAAGCTGCATGTAATTACATAAATAGTAGAGTGGGTCAACGTTGCATGGAGAAAATTGAAATTCGCGATCGCTTTGCGGTCTTTGACAAAGTTTTTCGGCATATCCTTGGCTATACTCAATGTCATTGGTTACATGGTATTATTATACAAAAAAATCAACTTATGAGTAAAATGCAAAGAAAAAGTACGTTTTCCCATACTAACTTCCATACAAATCTCAATCGTAATGCGGAATACGGAGATGCAACCAATCACACTCAAATTTTGCACAGTTATTTTGGACACTAAAAGGAACCGAAAAAGCTTTGTTCCAAAAAATCGACTTTGCCGACCCAGTCTAAATTAATTAGCTTAATCTAACTGGGTGGTCATTGTTTGAAGCCGCCAACTCTCCGATAACGGAGAGCTGCGAGCGTGGTCATTGTTTGAAGCCGCGTCACGAGTGTTATTGGGAAACACTACCTGAAGCGTTTTAGTCTATGGTACTGCAATCATTAGTGTAAGTCGCCTATCTCGATGCTGGGCCGATCCAGAAGCGCCTCCAAGCCACCGGATACGACGCAGTATGGTTCCATGTATGATTCCAGGGTGCTTCTCAGCGACTACACTTTCAAGACAGCTAGTGGCGATAAGATTCTTAATTCGGAACGCCTCTCTGTTACATTATTCAACAAGACACCAATAACCCCGCCGTTTTGCTCTCGTGTTACATCACGAAATCCAAAGGCAACCACAACGGAGGATCTTCATTGTCTGGGATTCCGAGAATCACTGGCTGACCAAAACAACACCGTACGACGCCCCGTGATAAGTGGGTTGTCGTTGACTTCAACCACCTCAATCGATGTACCAGCACATCCGGTCGAGCAAGCCATGCGTGTGCCATCGCCCTCCAGAATCAAACAATTAATTAGTTGCAGATAAAGACTTTTGAACGATCCCCACCATTCAATAAAGCATTTCCACCCTGAAACCTGCGACAAAGATAACACTTCGTTACTTCCGTTGTCTAGCCCAGGTCAAGGCTGGTTCTTAATTTCATTTTGTGATTAATACGGGAAAATCCATCGGAAACACAATTTCGCGCTTTTGGAAAGGAACGACGGGACCTTCGAGCAAAGGAGGCATCGAGTAAAAGAAAAATCAACTACTGGGGGTAAGATAGTATAGAAAAATGAAAGGGACTGCAAATTCCATCGACTCATGAAAAATATCGACTCATTAAGCATCGATTCATGGACTCATACTTTTGGTTAAAAGTCCAAGTTAAATGATTATTTTTTGAAAATCAGAACTGTCATTCTTTATTTTAGAGATTTATATAGTATCTCCAAAAATAAAGTTTTGTTTATTTCGAACAGATTATTTTTTAGGCAATTGTGAACGTTTATAGTTAATTTCCGATACAGTCCTTACAATCGTGATTCAACAATAGTGGCGCCATTTCCCACTTAAATTCAACTTTAATAATTTATATAGAGTAATGCATGTCAATATATGTGCGTTATTTATGCAATTCATACAGCTTCAACAGCATGGTAACTTGGGAATTTACCCTCATCATAAGCTCCTGATGAGTGTTCCGGTATGAAAATGTGATATTATAGCTTGACTTCTTAGACACTATAAATTGGGTTTTTAAATTTTGAAAAATGTATAGATTTTTTGTTTTTATAAGGAAGAGCACCTTTTTCTAAGCCACTATGATTTTTTCAGATTTTTAGGACTTTGTTTTGGTACCTGTGGCCAGGTCAATTTTTTAATAATGCTAACGTATTTTTCATAAAACATAAATAAAGAGAACGTCTAAAAAAAATCGCCAAAAACATTACTTTAATCAATCTGACGCAAAACTATGTCAAGATGATCGAGATAAATCAGGCCAAACATTTCAATAGGTCCTATCTGCATTTGAGAGTCTCTCTTTGTTCACTTTCTCTTTCAATTATTGCAATGTAATGGTACACTTTTCAACTATTTTTGCAGTACAAATCAAAAGACGATTGTTTTGACCATCGTTCAATGCAAGGAGATAATCAAAATACAAATAAACAGCTGAGATATTCACGAAAGAGAGGGAAACCAAAGAGAGCCTCTCTTCTGCAGATTGGACCTTTAGACATGTTTGGCCTGAAATATTCAACTTGCTAGTTATGCTAAAAATATTTAAACTGATTCACTGCAATGCAAGATAGGGACTGTCCAATGTTCATAAACCACGTACACCAAATTTTGACCTTTTCAGACCCCCCCCCCTCCCTCGTAGACTTTCGTCCATACAAAAAAAATGTATGGAGCATACATTTTGGCAAGACAACCCCGCAGAACTCCCCCCTCCCCACCAAGTCCACGTGGTTTATGAACGGCCCCATATTTGAATTTTGATGATTTATGACAATTACTGTCAAAGGCCCCCAAAATCAGCTGATTTTAAACGTCTTCTGATTAGGCCTATTCCCAACATTTAAACTTTTAAGCTGTTTAAAAAGCGATTTTCAACTACAGTCCGGATTCGCTGGTTGGGTTACGACTGCGCCCAATTAGCGAATCGTATTCGTTCGTTGGGGCAACTGACAACTGATCAAAATTCTCTAGTCACACGCAAGTGATTAGAAATACGTCACGGAACACACACATACTTGCGCAAACGTTCTGTTACAGGAGCTGTGATGCGACGGCGGTCAGACGTCAAACTCTTTTTGACATCTATTTTGACAATGACAGTGCTTTTTAGTTGGGTTTTGCCCCAACCAGTGAACATTCAACCATCGAGACAGCCCATCTAACGAGCTCTCAACGAACAAATCGTCACTGTACAACTCAAAGACTTTCCTAGGGTTTCCTTGAAAATAAAAATGAAATTGAAGCACGATTCCAAAATCAGCACGTGATTGTGCATGACGAGTTGTGGCCGTTGATAGTACCTATAGTTCATCACTTTGGTTTTATTTTATAAACTAGTGTTATTGAACTCCAAAAGCGCATTCTACTCCAGTTCCCCCTACCTACACCCTGACCTGAGCAAATAAGAATAAATAATACTCCAGCTCCAGCAGTTTTGCTTCCCCCAAACACACACACGCACACAATCGGCTCCACTACACCCCGAGAGCGGGTGCCCCGTCCTCTCCCGGTTCAACAGAAGTACTTCGGCGGGGCACAACAAAAACACTATTCAACAGCACTCGCGAGTCGCGAATAAACCACCTACCCAACTGCGACCGAACCGTATGCCACCTTGCGAACGACTGACGGGACGGGGATGACGGTCGGTCGACGACGGCAACAAGAGAATCGTAGTCGCGTGCAACTCTTGTTCAGACTCAAACGAAAGCGCGAGCGACCGCGGTACTCTCTGCACGCACACATTCTCGCAAGCCGCTGCATTTCCCTCTTGAGTTGGGTGTTCAATGTGGGTGATTTCCAATTGGATTTGTGGGTGGTGGTGGTTTGGTTGATGCTCAACCCGAAGATTAGATTGATTGTTTTGAATGAAAATCTTTGAAAATTAGGTTTTTCGATTATTTTTTACAAACATGGTATCATGGTTTATGTATCGATAAACGTCTTCTGGCACAAAACCGGAAAGTTTCCCATGTTCTACACATCCAACAGAGGTGTAACAGCTGATCCCGTGCAATCCAGTTGGAATGGAACCGAACAACCACCCTCTTTGGGTGCTGGGGTGGATTTCTTTTCTTTAAACTTCCGACTGGCTGAGACCACTGGTTGGTTATTCTTGCCAAGGGGGTGGGATTTCACAACAATACAATGCGCGTTTTCATACATTCATAAGCAAAATGAACACAGTAATCCCTCCATTTGGAACGCATTTTGTTCAGCGAAAATAAATAATTATGTTTGCATTATGCACTCTTCACGCACACGGCAAACTTTTGCTTGGTGGCTGGTCGAAGCTCTGTCAAAACGAATACGAAATACGAAGAGTGCTGGGTACCCCTTACTCCGTAACGCAACACAAAAAGGTGATCTACCCAAGTTACGGGCTCCGTTAAAGATCGAGCATGTTCGAGCGCCTGACACCTTGGATTGGGATTCCCTACGGTGCCCGAGCAGAAGAAAATAACAAGTGAATATCATATCGAGGTATTTATTCTAAATACTATCATACCTTGGTATGCCCTTCATTAGGTGGGAATAACAGGCAAAATAACAAAACCGAATACCAAAATATTGTATAAATAACACCTAGAAAATAACAAGTCTTGTTATTTCGATAATGAATGCATACCTAAAATTTCAAGAGCTGTATTTGTTGAATAACAAACTAATAACATTTCTTGTTATTTAATGTGTTTTATGTTTGATGACTTCATGATGTAATAGCGAATCTTGTTCTTCGGTTATTTTCACTGCCAAACTAACAAATACTACATCAATACCAAACTCTGCTCAAATACCTCCAACTGTTATTGTGATGTTCTCATAACATTTCGTAGAATAACGCAGCAATGACAATTTTAGGTATTAGAGCACATGTTGCTCTTCGCATGGTATTTGTAAGGTATGCACACTTAAATTAAATCGCCGACCTCAGCAAACGGATTGCCGAGAATCCAACAGCCGAGAATCCGGTAATAACATTTACTGAATCTCGGTAAAACTTTTACCGAGATGTCGTTAAAACTTTTCCGAGATCTCGGTAATCCAACTTTTTACCGAGATCTCGGCAAAGTTTTACCGAGATATCAGCTGTTGGATTCTCGGTAAACCGTTTACCGAGATCAATTTCTGAATTTAAGTGTGTGCCCTTCTGCTCGGGTGGACACAGGGGATCCGCAGTGCTATTCTAAGCCGGCAACTACACGGGCGCCAAACTAAGATATTACATTACTAAGACAGAATTTCTCAAAAGAATAGCATTTATATAGAAGGGAAATTCTCAGATGATATTGTTAGTAACGGGTGGCCACTACATAACGGGAATGGTTTGAGCAGCTGATTAAAACAATACAAGCGTCCATAAACTTTTTTATGCAAAACAATCGTCTATCTGTCTATGAAGTCAGCGTATTTTTTATTTTGTGTCAACTTATTCTGTTCTGCAGAAAACGACATTAAAACAGGAAGCACTACCAAAACGCCTTGGACGGCTCTACTGATTGCTCAAAATTTCCGTAAAAAGTTAATAGTAAACCATTATTAAACTAAAACCTGCCCGGTTTTAAATGAATTCCACATTTCGGCATCCCAAGAAACAGATCTTGGAGGAAATAGCAGAAAAGTAGCTAAACCAATAAGCCGACACACATCTCTCACATCTCCACACATTGGAGAACTTGGCTATACCTAACACCGAGGAAGTCAATCTTGAGTCAAATCCGTCGGTTACCACTCTTGGCCTGGTTTGGGTGCCAGGAACCGATAAATTGAAGTTCAAATTCCAAATTCCAGCACTGAATTGTGCAGAACTTCTGACGAAACGGAAGATTCTCTCTACAATCGCCACTCTTTTCGACCCCACTGGACTGGTTGGAGCTGTGGTCGTTGAAGCAAAAATCTTTATGCAGCGATTGTGGACTCTACAGGACGAAACTGGTCAACGGTTGGATTGGGATCAACCGGTACCGTCGAAGGTGGGCGAGGAATGGTGCCGATTCTACGAACATCTACCACGGCTTCAAGAGATCGAAGTCAACCGATGCGTTATCATCCCGAATGCAGTTACAACAGAGGTTCACTGCTTCTCCGATGCCTCAATGAAGGCTTACGGCGCTTGCCTATATTTGCGAAGTCAGGATGCGTCAGGCAATGTTTTCGTGCGCCTTCTGGCATCCCGTTCAAAAGTGGCACCATTGAAAACACAGTCTCTGCCCAGGTTGGAACTATGTGGAGCATTACTTGGAACTCAACTTTGCCAGAAGGTTCGAGAAGCAAATCCTTTCAACAGGCCGTTTCAAGAAACCATGGCTGGTCTTGAGGGTGACGACCCTTACAACCCCATCTTCACCAGGGTGGAGCTGATGAATCCTTGCCATCTTCCACCGTAATGGAGGTTGGTTGTCGTCTTGTATCACGACTAATTTCCCCACCTTGATTTCTACAGGAGGTTTCCACCGTTTCATTCTACCGTGTAACAATGCTAAGTAGTCCCTTCTCCATCTTTTCCAAAAATGCTGTAGTTTTTGCTGAACAGCATGCCACTGCTTAAGCGGTTCACAGGAACATCAGTGCAGTCCCAATCTGGAAGAGCTTGCAGCGAAGACCCGACAAGAAAATGGGCTGGCGTTAAAGGGGTGAGATCTTCGGGGTCCTCAGTTAACTGGGTCAACGGCCGTGAATTTAAACAACCCTCTATCTGGACAATGAGTGTGTTCATGTCCTCAAAAGTCAGAACATTTTCGCCAAGCACCTTCAACAAATGTTTTTTCGCAGAGCGTACTGCAGCTTCCCACAGGCCGCCGAAATGGGGTCCGCTGGGAGGGTTAAAATGCCATTGAATGTCCTCTGCATTACATTCCTTGGATATTTTCTCGAGGCAGTCCTGACTCCTAAGTAGCTCCCTCAGTTCAACCAGCTGGTTTTTCGCCCCAACAAAATTAGTTCCGTTATCGGAAAAAATGTCGCTTGGCTTTCCTCGGCGCGAAATAAACCGTCGCAGGGCCTGGATGAACCGTTCCGTGGATAAATCTGTCACCAATTCCATATGGATGGCCTTGGTGCAGAAACACACAAATAGGGCCACGTATGCTTTAACAGCTGCTCGCCTTGGGCTGGGTCTCACATACACGGGTCCAAAATAATCCACTCCTACACGAGAGAACGGTCTCGAAGCTGTTACTCTCGACTGCGGCAAATCTCCCATGAATTGTTGAACGGTCGATGGTTTCGATCGGTAGCATCTAAGGCAATTGTGGACCAACTGACGTGCAAGACTTCTCCCTCCCAACGGCCAGTATTTAAGCCTCACAGTAGCCAACAGCAGTTGTGGTCCAGCATGCAACAATCTTTCATGATAGGATTGAAGAAGTTTCCGGGTAAAGATGTGACGGGCAGGCAGAATTGGTGGGTGCTTCTTATCCTCCGGCTCCTGGGACTGGCTAAGCCTTCCTCCGATTCGCAAAAGTCCATCCTCCTTGGAAATATAGGGATGGAACCACCTTAACGGTGATTTCGATGACACAGATAAGCCCTTGGATAACGCCTTCCACTCTTCCGGGAACGACTCCATTTGAACTCGGCGAATGAGAACTTGTTCGGCCCTTTTCTTCTCGGTGATAGTTAGAAATTCCGTTTTCGTCCTCTGGTCTCGAGGCAACTTGAGTAGGTCCATCAGTCTCAACCAGAAAGCAGTTCGACGGATCAGATCATCGTACGTATCGAACAAGGAAATAAACCATTGGTTGAACTCGTCGCAGGTTGTCACGGTTGTTGCTGTAGCACATCGTCGTCGTTCCTCTTCTCCTTCCTCGTTGGGTTCTACTCCTCGTACTGGCCATTGTTCTTGGGGAATTTGTAGCCAGTAAGGTCCCGACCACCACAGGTCGTAATTGATAATGTTTGCAGCATTCACGCCGCGGGATATCAGATCCGCTGGGTTTTCCGTTCCCTTCACGTGTCTCCAATGGCATCCATCTGACAGACCTTGGATTTTGGACACTCTATTGGCGACAAATGTAGTCCACGTCGCCGGAGTTGCGGCAATCCAACGCAGTACACATGTGGAGTCTGTCCAAAAGTAAACTCCTCCGTTGAAACGAATTGCTTCTCGAACCTTCTGGCAAAGTTGAGTTCCAAGTAATGCTCCACATAGTTCCAACCTGGGCAGAGACTGTGTTTTCAATGGTGCCACTTTTGAACGGGATGCCAGAAGGCGCACGAAAACATTGCCTGACGCATCCTGACTTCGCAAATATAGGCAAGCGCCGTAAGCCTTCATTGAGGCATCGGAGAAGCAGTGAACCTCTGTTGTAACTGCATTCGGGATGATAACGCATCGGTTGACTTCGATCTCTTGAAGCCGTGGTAGATGTTCGTAGAATCGGCACCATTCCTCGCCCACCTTCGACGGTACCGGTTGATCCCAATCCAACCGTTGACCAGTTTCGTCCTGTAGAGTCCACAATCGCTGCATAAAGATTTTTGCTTCAACGACCACAGCTCCAACCAGTCCAGTGGGGTCGAAAAGAGTGGCGATTGTAGAGAGAATCTTCCGTTTCGTCAGAAGTTCTGCACAATTCAGTGCTGGAATTTGGAATTTGAACTTCAATTTATCGATTCCTGGCACCCAAACCAGGCCAAGAGTGGTAACCGACGGATTTGACTCAAGATTGACTTCCTCGGTGTTAGGTATAGCCAAGTTCTCCAATGAGACTCCATCCAAAACCTTAGGACAGTTGGACGCCCATTTCCGCAGATGAAAGCCCCCCGCCTCCGTCAATCCTTGGAGCTCAGTGCGTAGATTGACTGCCTCCTCGACGTTATCTGCTCCGGTAATTACGTCATCCATGTAGGTGTCCTCCTTGATAGCAACGGCAGCCGATGGGAAGCGATGACCTTCGTCGGTGGCAAGTTGGTGTAGAGTCCTCGTAGCCAGGAATGGAGCAGGTTTAGTTCCGTACGTTACCGTAGCTAGTTCGTACGTTTTGACGTTTTCCACGGGTGAAGAACGCCAGAGGATGCACTGAAGATGCCGATCTTCAGGCCGCGTCCAGATTTGACGGAACATTTTCTCCACGTCCGCCACAACCATGATTTGCCTTGTCCGCCCACGCATGATAATCGCTCGTAAGTCTTCCTGGATGACTGGACCAGCGTAGAGAGTGTCGTTGAGCGATATGCCACTTGATGTCCTACACGACGCGTCGAACACGACCCGAACCTTGGTTGTCGTGGACGCTTCCTTCACCACGGGATGGTGCGGTAGGTAGCAACGCTTGATATCGTCGCCTGGTATCTCCTGAACCTCCTTCATGTGCTGCAACTGTAGGTATTCGTCCATGAACGCTACATATTGTTGACGTAACTTGGAATCCTTATCCAACCTGCGCTCCGTACTGTAGAACCGACGCAGAGCGATATCCCTCGACGTACCTAGTCGCTGTAGTTTGACATCGTCCTTGGGGAGACCAACGATGTATCTACCATCTTCGGCTCTTTGAACGGACTGCTGATATTGCTCCTCGCAGATGCGTTCTTCAGGGGAAGGTTTGATTTGATCTGCGACCTCCTCGCATTCCCAAAACCGTGTGAGTAAATCCTCCAGGCGATCCTTTACCGATAGATTGCAGTTGACCTGGGTTACCGCCTTCGGCATTGCCATGGTACCGCATACCACCCAACCAAACACCGAATCGATCAACGTGGGCAGGTTATCTCCGAGCGAAATTTTGTGATCGATGTCAAACAAACTGAAGAAGAGTTCAATGCCGAGGATCATATCCACTCCAGATGATTTGAAGAAACCAGGATCTGCTAGCTGTATGCCTTCCGGAATCGTCAGTTCCCGAGTATCCACCGTGGAAGCTGGAAGGTTAACCGTTACCTTCGGCAAAACCAGAAAATTCACCAACCGAGCGAATGATGAAAGCCTTGATCGAACCTTGATCTGAACCTGATGTTTCACCGCCGATGATGTCTGACCGATTCCTTGGACCTTGACGTCAGCCCTTGACCGAACTACCTTTAGAAGCTGACAGAGCCTTTCCGAAACGAAGTTGCATTCGGATCCAGAATCCAGAAGAGTGCGTGCTCCATATTGGTTGCCTTCGTTGTCCTCGACGACTATTACTGCTGTAGCGAGAAACACTTGTGACGATGTTCCTGCAGCGTTGCACACCGATACTTCCGAGGTCGCCACGTTCGCTACAGTATCCGTTGAACCAGATGTGGATTCCGCATTATCCGAAGGTGACGATGAAGCGCTGTTCCCGACCGTGGAGACCGTGTCCGAACCTTGCTTAAAGCAGACAAGTGTATGATGTCGCCCCTTGCATGTACGGCAAGAGTATTTTGACCGACAGTCCTTCCCTTGATGTCCGGATCTGAAGCAGTTTCGGCATAGAGAGTGCTTCCGTAATACACCCTCTCGATCCCTAACAGACAATCCGCGGAATACTGGACACGAATACAAGAAGTGATCTTCCGAACAACATACGCAGTTGGTGGACGGTTGCGACGAAACCCGAGCAGAATTGAAACTCGCCTTTACCAGGGCCCTTTGCCTCGGAGCACTCGTTTGTAGAACCTTACTATCCGATGATCTCGATGGTATCGATGCTAACACTTGTATGCGACGTTGCAAGAATTCAACCAACTCCTTAATCGTATCCTTATCCTTGGTTGAAGACTGTTCCTCCCACGACCGACGAGTGACTGGATCCAAACGGCTAGACAGCATGTTGACCAAAAGCAGATCCTTGTATTCCGCCACCTCAACAATCTGGTCTAGAATCCGTACACTCCTCTCAAAACCTTCCACTAACGCTTGCAGTTCGGTAACCGATTCCTTGACGAGGTGAGGCAAACCAAAAAGGGACTGGATTTGCCTTTTCCTAAGTTGCTTGCTGTTATCATAGCGTTTGGTAATCATGCTCCATGCAACGTTGTAATTAGCTGCAGTAATTGCCAGAGGGTCGATCAATCCCTTGGGTTCTCCCAACAAACATCCCTTCAAATAATGCAATTTCTCGACGTCAGGCAAATCCGTCCGAGAATGAATGAGCGAAGTGAATAAATCGCGAAAACTGATCCATTCATCTATATCCCCCTTAAACGACTGTAATCTGATTTGAGGTAATCTTACATGCTCCGTTATGTTCATTGTGGAGCTGTCATGAACACTAGTTGACCGATCACTAGCTGCTTGCTGGATTTGTTCCAGTTTTTCTAACAAAAATGCCTTAACAGTGTAGTACTGACTACTGAATTGTTGCCTTTCCTTAGCATATTTGTCCTCGTCTGCGACATAATCCTCATGAGAAATAATCTCTACCAAAGTATCGCTAAACATATTCCACAGCTCATCTACCTTGCCTAATCTAACCTGAATCTGAATTGCCCTTGTATCATCCTTAAATTTCGATACGAAGAGCTGAATATCATTAAACATCAGCAGGATCTCCTTGAGCTTGAACTGCAATGCTCGAACGCTCGGTGACTTCCCTGCTCCAAGCATGATGGATGTCGATTCTCACACGGTCCAGGTAAATATCGGAAAAAGATTCAGGTGTAGTAGCAAAATGAATGTCTAGCTTCGGCTAGACATATACAAGTAGGACTGACCTGACGGAACAGTCACTTCGACTGAAAGTATCGAAATGCTGATGAAAATCCAAGTTTAAATCCAATCGAGACCCAAAGCGCGCATTTGCTGTCCAACCAATCGATCGAGAGTCGCATCCACGGTGACGACTCGCGCAGCAGTGATCAAAGAGTGCAAAATAGGCAATGTAGTATCCAAAATAAACCTAGCTTCGGCAGGCCATATACTGTAGCATTTACCTTCACAAAAGCTACGCTGCGTTGATGGCCCTCTCCCGAAGTGTGGTAATGGTAGGTCGATTCGATTCCAAAACAATCTCGTTCAAGCAAGCATGTGTGGGCAGGGATTGGCGGCATGCACCGTGCGGTGCGAAAAAAGCGTGTGTTTCACACAATCGCAAGTGCTCGTCTCCCGTTTTGCTGAGAGACAAGAGACGTATGAGTGAGAGCTTTCGTAATTGTGCGAGAGACAATCGCAGCACTAGCTCTACGGCGTAGGGAGTAATGCGCGGTGCTTGGGACTGTGCTTGTCTCCAAACAGAAAAAATCAATTAATAAATTAATTGAAGAGTTTGTGTTTTCGGCAAAGTTGTTAAGCTTGTCAAGGGCTGACAAGTGATGGGTCGTTTGATTCGAAATTTTTCCAATCATGCGTAGTATCAAGCCAAGTGCAAAGCACGGAGACAAGCACCGAGAGAGTGCATACGACAGTGCGTGAGAGACAGGAGAGCTCCAGCGCGCGGCAAAGTAAGCGAGCAACACACAACCGAATGCGCGTACTCGTCTCCTTCTAGTTTGTTGTGCTGTCTCGTAGCAGAGTGTGCGGCACGCAAAGAGTTTTGAGTCGCACCCTATCCCTGTGTGTGGGGAAAACGCTCATGTAGTATCAAAAAAGGTCGGCCTCGGCTGGCCATATACTGCAGTAACTAACCTTGCAGGAAAGTTGCCTGCGAAAATAGCAGAATAGGTAGCAAGTCCCGATCCAGATGTAAACAAGCTCTTTGTTCCCCGAGCTCATACAACGTACGTGTGGTCAACAACAGTCCCGGTCGAAGAGGGTTATATAATTACAATGTGTATTGTCTGCAATGTCCAGGCTGGCTGAACACATACTATTGTTCACTAACCTGACAGACCATTTGTGTTGGCCTCCTCTTCGAACGATGGGTTGTGCTAGCCTTCCGTATTCCACTCGTGCCGATCCCAATAGCAAGCGATGGTGCGATAGTGTGACGATACCGTTCCGATGTAGACGTATGTCGGAGAGCCTCTCTCGATGACTACGTTGATATGATGACGTCGTGCCAAACGCACGTGCTCGATGACCCAATGAAGTTGATTGCGTGTTGACCGATTGTATGGTGTTTCCTCGATGACTAATCGTTACGTAAGGGAATTCCCGATGACGTAATCCGTGTTGACTCCAGTGGTTCCCAACGAATGCGAATGCGAAGATCGAAGTTTGGTGTTAGTACTTGGGTGGATTGCTCCGGCTGGACATATACATAGTACATTCATGCATTTACCTTAGAGAAAATGACTGCTTACAGGTCCAGCGGTAGTCCGAAATCCAATAGTCCCAAAGATGTCTTCAAAGAGGTCGACAATGAAGATTCCAAATCCGTATGCGTGTGTGTTTCCAGAGTAGAAGTCCAATCCAATTCCCGGTGCTTGTACGTCGTTGCCGTCGGATGCCGTGATACCGAAAGAAGTAGTGTTAGAAGTAGTCCAAGGTGTCCAGCTTCGGCAGGACATATATAGTAGCTATACTGACCTACACAGTAGCCAACGATGCTGATGTCCAAGCCAAGTGTCACATCCAAGATGGTGACGTCGTCCAATGTTCCTTAGGGATGATGGCGTAATCCTTTGTATCCGACGACAATGGGTGATTGAGGTGACGATTTGGCGGTTGCAAATGGCGTTCCCGCGAATGGCGTTTTGGCGGTTGTGAGCGCAATTGTGGGTCCCAAAAGTCCTACCGGAGGTCCCTCATCCGGCTCGAAGGACCAAATGTCGGGGTGTATGCGGGCCTACCAACCGTAAATCCAATCCAGACGGTGTATCCAACCGTCGTTTCTGAGCGATGATATGGGTTCCTTGTGGACTGTATTGTGTGAGTACACAGTCCCGACACTGGTGAATTTCTTCCACAATAGCGATTCCTTATTTCACACCATTCGTTACAAAACACACGCGACGTACAATAACTACTCTTTATTTAAGGAAACAACACGATAACTATTCACATTTATTAGTCTTAAACTCTAACATCACTTTACTTAAACTAACACGTTAAAACTTAGAACTATACATCGACTTTGGATGCGACCGCGCGATCGGGCTACGTAACGATAACTAACTTGACCTACGCTATATCTCTCCTCAGCCTACCTATCACTCGATCCCGAATCCAACTCCGACACCCGAATGGCCCTCACTGACGTCATCGATCCGATCAAACCAGGTAGCAATACAATGAGGTACAGATACAGGTGGTGCAGATAAACATTGCAAACCACTGGTTGTCTCTTTTGTTCTTCCGCTGATCAAATGCAACTCAATTAGTGACGTCACTAATTGAGTTGCATTTGATCAGCGGTTGAACAAAAGAGACAACTAGTGGTTTGCAATGTTTATCTGCGCCACCTGTATCTGTACCTCATTGGTAGCAATATCCATCTACAGCTCATCTTCTCTCGATGGCATGTATATCGGAGCAGAGCGGGTCATAGGCGTAGCAAGGCATGGTACTAGTCGTAGACAAATAAGCATGAAATCATTTCATATAATAAAATCTGCTTTTGTGACATGGGCTGGATAAATCAATACAATGCCGTGTAAAACAACAAATATTTACAACTTTTCATTATAACGGGCCAAAATATTCTTGACTCCCTTTGGCATAGAGTATCTTTGTGCCTGTTACACGATAGGCCAAGCTGAGAAGCAGGCTTATCTCAGTTGGGGCGTTAATAAAAAAATTAAGAAATGCTGTAACTTATATTTGAATTTTCGTAATTTCAGCTTTTTCAATTTTCAGCCTTTCGTAATTAGTTTCTTAATTTCAGCCTTTCGTATTCAGCCTTTTGAAATTCAGCTTTATGTTACCATCCCCCTTCTTCGGCCTATGCTTCAGCTGCAGCCTATGCTTCGGCTGCAGCTTATTATTGAAAAGTTGTTGGTTTTGATATACCGTCAGTCGGGGTGACATTGGGCCTGGGGGGTAACTTTGGGCCAAAAATCAAGAAAGATGTTTCGCTCAAAATACTAACATTTATCAAAGTGATTATCAAAAAGTGGATAGTATATGGTAAATATAACTTGCGTTGACCAGCCAATGTAGAAAAAAGTCACAATTTGTTGATTTTCCATTAATAAAACGTGATGTGAGTATCTTGGTTAGGCGTACTGTACAAAATCGTTGTTTTAAAATGTCCAGTACAAAACAGCTGAACACCGGACATGTAATGAATTGCTGTTTTTTAGGAATATTGAGTAGTTGTTTTGAAAAGTAATATGAGTTTTCTTGGTTTTGTATGCTATTTGCATGAAAAACTTATTTATTTGAGCTGTAGTACAAATAATTCATTTTGGGGTGACTTTGGGCCATATAAAAGCAATGCAGTCAGTACGAGAACCCTACAAATGTGAATTAAAACTACTGAGAGTATTCACATTATTTTATGCTTAAAACGGTCTTTGTTTTAAAAATAAATGTGAGATTCATGCAAAATTAAAAATGCACACAGATCAGTTTCTAGGTAGATGATAAGGAAATATTACTTTCGTCTTTGAGCTAGCATTGAGGAAGTTATATCTAGGGGATAGCGGATGTATTGTACTAGATCATTGATCGATTACAATGACCATGGTCAAACTTTCACGTTTGTTTTTCTGTGAGGTAATGTTAAAGTGATTAGACACTGAAATGTTGTGCGCAAGCATCTATATATTCACTAGTTTTGATTTGCAAGCAATAATTTCTCACATTGAACTATTTAGATTGAATTTTAGTGTTTGGCCCAATGTCACCCCCTAGAAGGGGTGAAATTGGGCCAATTTTAATTAGGCTATGTTATTGTCAAAATTAAAGTTGAAGCATTTATACTTTCAACAATCCTAAACAATATAAAAATAAACGTGTCTACCGAATTCAACATTGATTTACAGCTAAAATATTGTTGTAACGACCTACGAAGCGATGGCCTATGCAATTTTGGCCCAATGACACCCCCACTGACGGTATACCCAAAACAGAAAAATAAAATTCTTTCTTATTTCTTTCTTATTTCTTGAGGTACCCTACTCACGTTTTGAAGAGCACCAATCTTGAAAATTCGTAAACAAATGCGCTCGATTTAGAAAAGCTGCCTCTTTTTTCAAGTGAGCAAAGCCAGGATAAACAAGTGCGGCTTGAGTTAATGCTTCGTTTGACAGATTTGTGCCTCTAAAGTTTGTATGTAAAATTGCAATAGGATTTATTGATGTTTAACCTTTAAGTATGGGTTCTTAAGAATGCTGTGTCAAATTTTCATATAGATCCAAGCAGTAAAAGCAAAGATATATCGTTTTGCGCCTCGCTTCCGTATGGGCGCGTAGTGTACACTTGAAACTTTAGACGCGATTATCTCGGAATGATATTTTTCCAAAAACGTCGTTCAAAGACACGACACATAAATAGCGAACACTAAAAAAAATGATTGAAATCGGTTGAGAACTGTTTCCGCAATCGTAGTCACCGCATCGACGTTTTTGGAAAAACATAATTCCGAGATAATCGCGTTTAAAGTTTCGAGTTTACAGTACGCGCCCATAAGGAAGCGAGGCGCAAAACGATATATCTTTGCTTTTACTGCTTGGATCTATATGAAAATTTGACACAGCATTCTTAAGAACCCATACTTAAAGGTTAAACATCAATAAATCCTATTGCAATTTTACATACAAACTTTAGAGGCACAAATCTGTCAAACGAAGCATTAAATCAAGCCGCACTTGTTTATCCTGGCTTTGCTCACTTGAAAAAAGAGGCAGCTTTTCTAAATCGAGCGCATTTGTTTACGAATTTTCAAGATTGGTGCTCTTCAAAACGTGAGTAGGGTACCAAGTCGACCATTTGTGGCAGCCATATTTGTATTCTCTGATGTTTCTCTTTAAGATAAAAGAATCAAAAAAATCGATTTTGTGCTCGACCTCAACATATATAACCCCTTTAAAACTCATATTTTGCGTAACTTTGGAAAAATGTCATGTTCTACACATCAATTCAAAAATCAATTTAAAAAAAAATCCATAAAAAAGAATTAAAATTGGTTGCAGATTGAAAAAAAAAGTTGTGGCACTTAAAATTAAAGTAAGGTACCCCGGGGCAAGTGGGACCTAAAAAAATGCTAGTTTGGTTTTGTCAAGCCAAAAAATTCTAAACATAATAATTTTATAATTCCAATGGTTCTGAAAGACATTGTTGGTATATTTCTTCTTATTAACGGGCATTGAAACTGTTTCAAATTTTTTAAATTCTGTATATTATGCACATGACGAAAAGTGGATCAGATCTTCATTTATACCGTATCACGGGGCAAGTAGGACCTATTCGGATTTTTTGTAATAATGGCTTAATATAGTTGCTGCATATATGTAAGGTAGTATAAATTATAAATATCTTATGCGAATAACTATGTTTAGCGATTTATGTAGGAAAAGTTTTGTGGTATCGTGCATAAATTACTTAACACATATAATAACGACCCGCATAGTTGTGAACAAAAAGCGTACTATCTCACATGTTGTCCAAAACCACTTGCGACTATTCCTGAACAATACGACATGATACCCATCATCACTTCAAATGGCATTGTTAGCATATTGTAGTATACCACTTGGTAAATTGTAATGGGCTATTTAACAATATGATGAATAGGCGGTTAAGTTAGGTTACAATAAAAAATCAGCATTTTTCTCGAACAAAATTTTCGCAAAACAATATGCTAAATTGTGTACATATAATTCATTTTCCGCTAAAATAAAAGCAAACAACGCATGCAGTAGTGTTGGTTTATTGTGCGTTATGGTATTTTTACCCTATATTGTATTGCTCTTTTATGTTTCTATCAAGAGTGAAGAAATGATCAATGAATTCAATAAGAAACAATAAAACAAGTACTTACGTACAAAAAAGTATCATTTTAATTAAAACAAGTGAACCATCGGGTTGGAAACTATAGTCGACCTGAGCTTGTAAAAACTAAAATGAAATTTTTTGTGTAATTACCTGTTTTATTGTTTTTTGAGGGAAAAAAATAATCAATCCACTTGAAAAATATTATTATTGATTATCAGACGCAACAAGTACATATTCAATATCCATTATGAATTAAAAATATTCAATAATTTTTTCCCGGAAACTTCCTTTCTTTCGGTAGGCAAGATTACATGAATCTTCCACGCAGCCTGGGTTATTGGCACATCCTTTCCCGTGTCGTCGTCATGGTCCAATCGTTGCTATTCGAACAATCGGCACCGGGCTAGACCGGTTCGCTTCCGAGTCCGAGAACCGATGGCAGACATCAAAGTGATTCAGCAACATCTCCTCGGTGCTGATTTTTTCGTGGTGCTCACTTCTCTACTGAGGGCTGAAGATTTAGTTCTGGTTGGTTTCCGAAGCCAGAAATTGTTCCCGAATCGACCGTTCCGTTTGGATCTTCTTCGGGGAGATGATCAAAAACTGAAATTCAAGAGAATCCTTAGGTCATCATCCGGGAAGATATATTTATCACTTACCTTCTTCAAAATAGGCAGCAGCGATGGATTTCGATTCATTTTCTAGCTGCTGCTTGCTCCTGTCGATGGTCGTCTCGCCGTATCGTGGTTCGCCGGAACAGAGGACGGAACAACGAGATAGCCACACATTTCGTGGATTAACAACGCACAAAGTGCACAAAAGCATCACGGACCACCACAAACACCGAACCCGTTACATTTTTTGTTACAGCTTTTTGCAGGCAGGCCGCTAAGACGGCAAACACTCTCTAAAAAATTGACCAACTTGGTTGCAAAAAGTTATCACAAAGTCTTAAAAAAAGTTTGACGCACCTCGAACAAAATTGAGAAATAACGCAAATTCATGATTTAGATTAAATTGTTTAATTAGTATTATACAGTTAAGTAACAAAAAAAAAAAAAAAAACAAAATAATTTGCGATCATTTTGTGACACTTGCACAAACTGACTGGTTCACTTTTTCAAGCGTGTATGATAAATAATAATGGCTGCAACATTATCCCAATTTGTTAAGGTTGAAGGATTCGTCATTCACCAAATCGTCATCATTGAATATTCGAAAGCAGTTTTCTCGTTCAAAGATGAAATTTCTGCAATGAAAATGTATTCACTGTATTGCGGGTGCAGAATGGAGTACAATGAATACATTTTCAATGCAATCATTCAAGTTTTGAGTGAGAAAACTACTTTCGAATTTCTGATGACGCCGATTTTGTCAATGACGAATCCTTCAACCTTAAAAGATAGTAACTTATAGTAAATTGCGTGTTGCTCAAATGTAAGCATGCACTATTTGAGAAAAGGTGCTCGTATATTGCAACGATTTCTCGCGATTTGCTATACGTTATAATTCGACAAAATCTGGACACAAACACATGTTGTCACAAATTGGTATGCATGAGTCAAATCATATTTTGTAGTAGACATTTTCAGGCCTCTTATTGTTCAAAAAAACAGCAAGTGCTTGTGTTATATTAACACTACCAGATGGAGAAAACTTATTTTTTGAAGTATTTGACAAAGTGTATTTGTCTACAGGCTTGTCCACACTGAGCGCATGAAAATTCTGCTCTTGGGTTTTACACTATCAAGCACATTATAAATTAGAAATTGTAACGTTTTGACGTTTTTATTCTGTTTAAGTAAAATAAAGTTTGAATTCAGTTTGATAAATTTGGATAAATCTTTTTTTTATTATTTAAAATTTCTATTTCAAAGTTCGTTTCTTTAAATTATTACTATTTTAGTTAATTTGTAGCTTTTGACGTTTTTATCTTTTTTAAGTAAAATCTCGTTAATTAGATTCGTTGAATTTGGCTTGGAGTTTGAACCGTTTCCTATAATAGAGATTATCCGTTTCATGTAAGGTTTGTGTCTAGGCTAAGCTAATGACGATTCACGTTATGTATCTTATAGGACTTTTTTCGATGGCGCTAAATAGTTTTACGGCCATGTGCGATTTGAATTTGGCGCACTTGTATATAATAGTTTTTAGATTCAATAGACGACTGCTTCAATAGCAGGAAATTTA
The DNA here is from genome assembly GCF_035046485.1 of Aedes albopictus. Classification (NCBI taxonomy): domain Eukaryota; kingdom Metazoa; phylum Arthropoda; class Insecta; order Diptera; family Culicidae; genus Aedes; species Aedes albopictus. The sequence goes on from NC_085137.1 coordinate 385,123,238, forward strand.
CTTGACTAGAGAAATCGACTTGACTCCACCACTTTATAGTTAAGTCGGCTGGAGAGCAGAAGTGAGCTTCGGCGACCTTCTCCCAGTTTGTAGTTTTTTTAAGTGTTAAAATAATTGGATTTTGTCGCCAGGGGCAGACACTCTGCTTCCTGAGCATTCGTTTAATTTTCCAAAAGCGTCCAAAAAGACGCTTTTTATTTTGGGCTTTAAGCCATTTTTGCTGCCACAACGCTCGTCCTCGCCCGCCAGTAACTGGCAGTTAAACGGAGTACAGGGGAATTATTTCCGGCCTACCTGCGTGCGGTGACGCACGATCGGGCAGAGTACCGGACCGCCGACGCCCCTCCGCACCTATAGTCCGGCGAATATTTAGGACAGCGAGCTAACGTCGACGATTGGCCAGGAGAAACCACCGTCGACGAATAAAACCTGCGCAGGTACGTTTCTGAGTTCATGGCCATGATCACACACACACACATACACACACACACTTGACGAGCATTTTTGTGAAATAATATACATTTAAAATGAATTCGATTGTTTATTGTTCTTGTTTTCGTTCTTTTGATTAGTTAATTAATAAATTCATTTCAAACACTATTAATTGTTCGGTTGTTGTAGTTTATTCAGTTCTTTAGTCTTTTTGAGTAAGTTTCCGTTATTGTTTTAGTCTGTATGATTTGTGTATTAAGTTTAGTGCGTTTAGGGTTTAATTGAGTCAGCGGCCGTTCGAAGAAGCCCTTGAGTGAAGAGTCGTCAATTTAGTCGGGCAAACATTGGAATGAACCGGTGGTCTCTCGTACGCGAGAGTGGCGCAAAAGCCGCCGCGTTTTAGAACTTCTCGAGCTAATTCGACGAACGGTTACATTGGCGCCCAACGTCAAAAACTATAAATTTCTAAATTATATAGAAATTTGTTTGTTTGTTTTAATTTTTTGTATTTTTGATTAGTTTTTTATATTGAATTTTGGTTTTTGGTTTAGGTTGAATTGAATTTGTATAGTTTTAAAGATATTTTTGAATTTCTCATTTGATTTTTATTAATTTTTAGTTTTGATTACGATTTTGAATTCAATTGAGTTTGATTCAGTTTTTTTTATTAGTTTCGTACAATTTTCTTTAGTTTTTCGGTATTTCAGACTTTATTTCGTTAAATTTTTAGTTCAGTTCAGTTTTTTAAGTTACTTTACGTTCAGTTGAGTCAGATTTGATGCAAAGCTCTACTTTTAGCATAAATTGCATGACAAAAGTTTAAATTTTATGTTTTCCCAGTGCATTAAAATTTTTGGTATTTTTTTAGGCATCAGACTGAATTTTCAAGAATTCGAGATCAATTTTCTTTGAATAATGGTAAAAATATATAAACAGAAAAGCGTTTTCGACGTTTTTCTCTTTTTAAGCAAAATTACTATCGAATTCGATTATTTTTTGAATTCGTTGTTTAGTTTTGTGGGTTTGAGACGTGTTTGGAAGACAGCTTTTAGCTTGTCCACCAAATGGGTTTTTTTCGCTTATTTTTTTTTGTTAGCGTAAAGGCTTACTAGCTATTTTAGTATTCTTACTTATATTACGTTAGTTTTTAATCTATAATTAGTCGAAAATGAAATGAACTCACCCGTTAAATCGATTTTGTGTTGCGAAGATCGCCGTCGTGGATCCCGGGCTTACCCAAATACCGTCGAAATTTGGTCGCCATCGTGATAATTACACATCGTTGTTATTGATTCAGGTCACTCCGTCGTCCTTGGATTATTCGTTTCCGTGCTAATGTCCGGGGTGCCAAATAACAGCTTTGTTCTCCGAAATTAAATGTTCCATCGTCGATTTCGTTTCTCATTGGAATTTCCCACGTAGGCCAAAGGATCTTTTGCATCGAGAAGGAGAAGGCACATCTTTAGCGTCCCCGACTGGCGTTATCTAATTTTCATCCGTTTTTTTTCTATTTCTTTCGCGTTCCATCACAACCGGTATCGCCGTCGGTGAATGTTTAGTCGTAAATGCATCGTAATCTGTAAAAACGAAATGATATTAACAGTTGCGGTTTATGTTTACATTTTCGTTAGATTTTTTTTATTTTGGTTATTTTGATTCGACGGAAAGGGCTTCCCGAAAGAAACTTCTAATTTGCACTTATTAGTCTTGGGTTTTGGGTACATTCCCCAGACTACAACCGTAATAAAAAGGCAATCAATCTAATCGCGCCGAGAGCAGAACAGAGTCCGTTAGCGATGATTACTTTTCTACGTAGCGAACACTATAGAAAAGAGTCGCCATGTTGAACTCTCACGAAATTCTATGTTTACTTTACCTTTTTACCGTTTGCTGAATTTGTTCCTTTCTCGACGAAGTCCCGCGACGAATACCTGTAAATAAAACCATAAAGCAATTATTTCTTAAGACTAAATTAGAAAAGGATTAAATACTCCCCCGGTTTATCCGATGAGTTAATTTGTTTTCCTCCGGACTCCGCGACCGCGACCGCGACGACGATCACCACCGATTTTGACTTTTATTTTTGTTTTTCTTTTTTCGTTCCTTTTTCGTCTCGCGTCGGTGACAGCGCAGACGTCACTCGCGTTGACAGTACGTTTCGTTCGTTTCATTGCAGTTGGTAGTAGAACTTGCATGCAAGATTTTATGCTGTCAGTTTACATTGGATGTTTACATAGAGCTGTGTGTTATTTTTTGCAGATTCTGAGTTTTGTCAAACTAAGTTTGATGTTTAGAATTTATTTCTGCTTACGTTTATGCAGTACTTGATTGCAGATGAGTCAAACAGAGTTTTGATGTGCAATCAGCTGCGGTTTAGTTCCGTTACGTTAAGGAGAGTCAGGGAGGAGGTCAGACGCAATGGGCTGATGGACTCTGACGATCCGAGTTTAAGCAGTTTGGTTTGCGATTGTGTCAACAAGAGTGTTGATGATGCAACCAGCTGTAGTTCCGTTACGTTAAGGAGAATCAGGGAGGAGGTCAGACGCAATGAGCTGATGGACTCTGATGATCCGAGTTTAAACAGTTAGATTTGCGAATGCGTCAACGAGGGTGTTGATGATGCAATCAACTGTAGTTAAGATCACGGCTATGTAAGTTTTTTTGACATTGAGGAATTTCCATTGTGGTAATCGTTCAAGGAGTAACGGTTATGTAAGTTGTTGGACAGTGGAAAATTCCCTTTGTGGTAGTCGTGTTCGAGTCATCCGTGTTGTAAATTGCTCTATGACCATCAATGTAAACTGGACATAAGTTTTGTGTTTTACGTTAAGTTTTGATTCAACTGAGTAGTTTCTTTCGAGTATTTTGTGAGTTATGAAAATTTGATCAGTTTCTCTGATCAAATTTTCATAAAACTGGGTGGTGTGATGTAACGTTTTGACGTTTTTATTCTGTTTAAGTAAAATAAAGTTTGAATTCAGTTTGATAAATTTGGATAAATCTTTTTTTTATTATTTAAAATTTCTATTTCAAAGTTCGTTTCTTTAAATTATTACTATTTTAGTTAATTTGTAGCTTTTGACGTTTTTATCTTTTTTAAGTAAAATCTCGTTAATTAGATTCGTTGAATTTGGCTTGGAGTTTGAACCGTTTCCTATAATAGAGATTATCCGTTTCATGTAAGGTTTGTGTCTAGGCTAAGCTAATGACGATTCACGTTATGTATCTTATAGGACTTTTTTCGATGGCGCTAAATAGTTTTACGGCCATGTGCGATTTGAATTTGGCGCACTTGTATATAATAGTTTTTAGATTCAATAGACGACTGCTTCAATAGCAGGAAATTTACTTGACTAGAGAAATCGACTTGACTCCACCACTTTATAGTTAAGTCGGCTGGAGAGCAGAAGTGAGCTTCGGCGACCTTCTCCCAGTTTGTAGTTTTTTTAAGTGTTAAAATAATTGGATTTTGTCGCCAGGGGCAGACACTCTGCTTCCTGAGCATTCGTTTAATTTTCCAAAAGCGTCCAAAAAGACGCTTTTTATTTTGGGCTTTAAGCCATTTTTGCTGCCACAACGCTCGTCCTCGCCCGCCAGTAACTGGCAGTTAAACGGAGTACAGGGGAATTATTTCCGGCCTACCTGCGTGCGGTGACGCACGATCGGGCAGAGTACCGGACCGCCGACGCCCCTCCGCACCTATAGTCCGGCGAATATTTAGGACAGCGAGCTAACGTCGACGATTGGCCAGGAGAAACCACCGTCGACGAATAAAACCTGCGCAGGTACGTTTCTGAGTTCATGGCCATGATCACACACACACACATACACACACACACTTGACGAGCATTTTTGTGAAATAATATACATTTAAAATGAATTCGATTGTTTATTGTTCTTGTTTTCGTTCTTTTGATTAGTTAATTAATAAATTCATTTCAAACACTATTAATTGTTCGGTTGTTGTAGTTTATTCAGTTCTTTAGTCTTTTTGAGTAAGTTTCCGTTATTGTTTTAGTCTGTATGATTTGTGTATTAAGTTTAGTGCGTTTAGGGTTTAATTGAGTCAGCGGCCGTTCGAAGAAGCCCTTGAGTGAAGAGTCGTCAATTTAGTCGGGCAAACATTGGAATGAACCGGTGGTCTCTCGTACGCGAGAGTGGCGCAAAAGCCGCCGCGTTTTAGAACTTCTCGAGCTAATTCGACGAACGGTTACAAAATCTTTTCTTCTTATCAGATAGAAGGATGTTGAAATATCTAAACTGTCATTTTGAACTGTCAAGAAACCGCACCACAGAGCCGCACGGGCCGTTCAAAGTGGAATTCACTGGAGTGTTTTCACCCGGGTGAAAATCTCTTTGCGCCCTGCGTGTGGCTCTGCGGTGCGGTTTTTTGACAGTTCGAAATGAAATTTGAATTATTTCAACATCCTTCTATCTGATAAGATGAAATGATTTCTTATTTACAATGTGCTAGATGGTGTAAATTCAAAGAGCAGAATTTTCATACGCTCAGTGTGGGCAAGCCTGTTTGTCTATGCGGGGAATCACTGAGAAAAAAAAATGATTTAACTCTAGCAGCTCGTGCAAAACAAATTGATTTTATTTATACAAAAAGCGCCCTAAGGTTAAATGCCGAAAGATTTCCAAACTTGCTTTTCATATTACGTAGTTGATGTAGTTGATGAAACTTACCAAAAGATTTTTCAAGATTTACAGATGTTATGTTTACCCTAACATAATTTTACTATCATTAAAGAAAGATTTTTAAATCGTGAACTTTGAATAAGTCGTTTCCCATTTTTTTTTTCATACTCTATGACCGGCTCCTTAATATTCTGAAAAAACTCACTATGCAGCAAAAAACAAAAAAAAAAAAGAATTTGAAAAAGTATGAGAAATAGATGTTTTCGGTTCTACCCAAGACTTTACCATTTCAAACAATAGCTTCATCATCAGAACAGAAGTAATTAAGTGTAATTCAACGATTGTTTACTTAAGACGCCGATATTTACTTCACTTTTGTGTAAATTTCGACTTAGGCTGAAGAAAGCGAGATCAAACTATGATGTTGTGTTAGTTCACTCTCATAGGTCTCACTTGCCCCAGATGCTGAAATGCACTGGGGCAAGTTAGAGCAGTTAACTAAAGGTAATAAATGAAAATAAATTACAGTTTTTTCGCTTCCTGAAACCGAAAAAGTTTTACTTTATTTGTTATTTTATTTTTAAACGACGAATGTAGTAGAGTACGTTAATCTCACTTAGTGAATTGAAAATTACATATGATCAACAATAACATGTATGGACTCTTTATGATGAGAGCAATGGTATTTTTTTAATTCAAAGTATCCGTTGGTGGGATACCTATGTTTTCTATGAAGAATGTTTTCCTTAAAACTAAAAAATAAAAAGAAAATATAGCTGTAGGTCTCACTTGCCCCGAATTCTCACTTGCCCCGGGGTACCTTACCTTTTTATTACTATAAAATTAAACTTTTTTTGCTTAAAAACAGAGATTTTCTTTTTTCATGACATTTGAATCCAGAAGAGCTTACGAATTTCATGTTTCAACAACTGTTTCGTCCAGCGGTTGATAAGACTCCTACGTTGTGTACTTTTTTCTCTCCCCGGAGACAAGAGGAAGACGAACTACTTCTCTGCTACTTCAGTTTTATTGGCGCACCACAGAGAGGCAGTGCTCCTGCTCTGTGGTGGTATATAGCTTACAACTAACATTACATGGAATGAGCTGCCGCTTTTATAGGCGGCAGCGATAGTACGGACAATACAGAATGTTAACAACCATGTGCACAAAGGTGCAATGCGCTTGCAATCTAGCACCACGCAGCCCGGTTCGACTGTAACAATAGTCACTGGGCTGCTTGCTGCTAGCAGCGAAATAAAGAGTACACAAAACTATACAAATTGAATGAGCACCACTGCGCCGCTGCTGCGGCTGAGGTGCCAGGGTGACGCCGTTGATGTGATGCGCCAACAACAACTTTTGAAAAATAAGGCGCAGCCAATGCGGTAAGTGTACGGGTACTCCGCATGACGGCATGACCATTCTGAGGGTAACGAGTTCGTTTCCCGGTAACAGTTGATTGCACCTAAGATTATATATAATACTCACTCAGTATACTCAGTATACTCAGGGTCTCAAATTATAATTTAAGCTTGCGATGAAATCTTCCATTCTAAACAGCTGAAAGGCTGAACATTCAGCCTGATTGGCGCAATTTTTTCTGGGCTGAGAGATTTAATGTAACGACTATACTTGCCCATATAGCCGAGGCGGTAAACGCACGGGTATTCAGCATGACCATGCTGAGGATGACGGGTTCGATTCCCGGTCGGTCCAGGATCTTTTCGTAAAGGAAATTTCCTTGACTTCCACACGATATACACATGCAAAATGGTCATTGGCAGAGGAAGCTCTCAGTTAATAACTGTGGAAGTGCTCATAGAACACTAAGCTGAGAAGCAGGCTTTGTCCCAGTGAGGACGTTACGCCAAGAAGAGGAGAGGAGAGGACTATACTTGCCTCTAAATTTTTCATACCACAATCCATCAAATCTCAAACAATTCTGCACCAGTAAGACAAACCAAATTAAACTTTTTACAGATGAAAATTTCCCCCAAACAGCCGTCGAATTGGTCGATTGTTGCACTGACGCTTGTATTAGCATAACACAGGTAGGTTGACTTGGCTTTAATGAATGAATGAATAAACGAATTAATTAAATAATAATCATTCATCCATTCATTCATTACTCTGTCTACTCTGTCTACTCTGTCTACTCTGTCTACTCTGTCTACTCTGTCTACTCTGTCTACTCTGTCTACTCTGTCTACTCTGTCTACTCTGTCTACTCTGTCTACTCTGTCTACTCTGTCTACTCTGTCTACTCTGTCTACTCTGTCTACTCTGTCTACTCTGTCTACTCTGTCTACTCTGTCTACTCTGTCTACTCTGTCTACTCTGTCTACTCTGTCTACTCTGTCTACTCTGTCTACTCTGTCTACTCTGTCTACTCTGTCTACTCTGTCTACTCTGTCTACTCTGTCTACTCTGTCTACTCTGTCTACTCTGTCTACTCTGTCTACTCTGTCTACTCTGTCTACTCTGTCTACTCTGTCTACTCTGTCTACTCTGTCTACTCTGTCTACTCTGTCTACTCTGTCTACTCTGTCTACTCTGTCTACTCTGTCTACTCTGTCTACTCTGTCTACTCTGTCTACTCTGTCTACTCTGTCTACTCTGTCTACTCTGTCTACTCTGTCTACTCTGTCTACTCTGTCTACTCTGTCTACTCTGTCTACTCTGTCTACTCTGTCTACTCTGTCTACTCTGTCTACTCTGTCTACTCTGTCTACTCTGTCTACTCTGTCTACTCTGTCTACTCTGTCTACTCTGTCTACTCTGTCTACTCTGTCTACTCTGTCTACTCTGTCTACTCTGTCTACTCTGTCTACTCTGTCTACTCTGTCTACTCTGTCTACTCTGTCTACTCTGTCTACTCTGTCTACTCTGTCTACTCTGTCTACTCTGTCTACTCTGTCTACTCTGTCTACTCTGTCTACTCTGTCTACTCTGTCTACTCTGTCTACTCTGTCTACTCTGTCTACTCTGTCTACTCTGTCTACTCTGTCTACTCTGTCTACTCTGTCTACTCTGTCTACTCTGTCTACTCTGTCTACTCTGTCTACTCTGTCTACTCTGTCTACTCTGTCTACTCTGTCTACTCTGTCTACTCTGTCTACTCTGTCTACTCTGTCTACTCTGTCTACTCTGTCTACTCTGTCTACTCTGTCTACTCTGTCTACTCTGTCTACTCTGTCTACTCTGTCTACTCTGTCTACTCTGTCTACTCTGTCTACTCTGTCTACTCTGTCTACTCTGTCTACTCTGTCTACTCTGTCTACTCTGTCTACTCTGTCTACTCTGTCTACTCTGTCTACTCTGTCTACTCTGTCTACTCTGTCTACTCTGTCTACTCTGTCTACTCTGTCTACTCTGTCTACTCTGTCTACTCTGTCTACTCTGTCTACTCTGTCTACTCTGTCTACTCTGTCTACTCTGTCTACTCTGTCTACTCTGTCTACTCTGTCTACTCTGTCTACTCTGTCTACTCTGTCTACTCTGTCTACTCTGTCTACTCTGTCTACTCTGTCTACTCTGTCTACTCTGTCTACTCTGTCTACTCTGTCTACTCTGTCTACTCTGTCTACTCTGTCTACTCTGTCTACTCTGTCTACTCTGTCTACTCTGTCTACTCTGTCTACTCTGTCTACTCTGTCTACTCTGTCTACTCTGTCTACTCTGTCTACTCTGTCTACTCTGTCTACTCTGTCTACTCTGTCTACTCTGTCTACTCTGTCTACTCTGTCTACTCTGTCTACTCTGTCTACTCTGTCTACTCTGTCTACTCTGTCTACTCTGTCTACTCTGTCTACTCTGTCTACTCTGTCTACTCTGTCTACTCTGTCTACTCTGTCTACTCTGTCTACTCTGTCTACTCTGTCTACTCTGTCTACTCTGTCTACTCTGTCTACTCTGTCTACTCTGTCTACTCTGTCTACTCTGTCTACTCTGTCTACTCTGTCTACTCTGTCTACTCTGTCTACTCTGTCTACTCTGTCTACTCTGTCTACTCTGTCTACTCTGTCTACTCTGTCTACTCTGTCTACTCTGTCTACTCTGTCTACTCTGTCTACTCTGTCTACTCTGTCTACTCTGTCTACTCTGTCTACTCTGTCTACTCTGTCTACTCTGTCTACTCTGTCTACTCTGTCTACTCTGTCTACTCTGTCTACTCTGTCTACTCTGTCTACTCTGTCTACTCTGTCTACTCTGTCTACTCTGTCTACTCTGTCTACTCTGTCTACTCTGTCTACTCTGTCTACTCTGTCTACTCTGTCTACTCTGTCTACTCTGTCTACTCTGTCTACTCTGTCTACTCTGTCTACTCTGTCTACTCTGTCTACTCTGTCTACTCTGTCTACTCTGTCTACTCTGTCTACTCTGTCTACTCTGTCTACTCTGTCTACTCTGTCTACTCTGTCTACTCTGTCTACTCTGTCTACTCTGTCTACTCTGTCTACTCTGTCTACTCTGTCTACTCTGTC
>NC_085137.1:385133297-385158297 GCF_035046485.1 Aedes albopictus
CAATTAGCCTTTGCACCGTCATGTGCTATTTTCCTCATTCCTTCGATAAATTTGAAAACGGGGACCTCAGTAAACGTGAGAGCAGACAGCATCAAAGGTTGCTTCTGAGATTTCTCCAAGAATTATTTCAGTGATTCCCCGAGAGATCTTTTTGAGACTTGAGAAGTTTCTGTTGAGTTTCATCCAAAAGCTTCTCCAGGGTTTCCTCCAGAAATTTCTTCTGGGATTTCTCCAAAAGTTTCCTGTTGGAAATACATGAGGAATTCTTTCTGTGATACCTCCAGAAATTCCTTCTAGGAATCATCTAAGAGCTACCTCGGAGCTTCTTCTGGGATTCCTCCAGGAGCTCTTTATGAAATTCCTCTAAAGTTTGTTCTGGGATTCTTACACGATGTGGGATTCCTCCAAAAGTTCCTTCTAGGAATTTTGTCTGAGATCTCTCCGGTGATTTTTCAGGAGATAAAATAATATAAATCCGTCTGCGGTTCCTTTATGCTACGTTCATACTGCGCTCTACATCAAGTAGTATAGCGAGATGATATCGTCGGTTTCCTAAAATAGGGGAACAACTCAAAATTAATTATTGAGATTTTGATGGCAAATGATGAAAAACTATGTAAACTTTTATCTCACAAAGACCCGTAAGTAAAATTAGTCCTGTTCAATGAAGTAGAATGAGCATGGTCGAAGTTGCTGCATCCTGTTCTTACCCATTTGTTGATGAATAGGTAAGAGCAGGATGCCGCAACTACCACAATGTTCAACCCTCTTCACTGAACAGGACTATTGTTTGTATGGATAGAAATACGTATCTTTTTTGGAAAAATATCTCAATTAAGCACTGATTGAGCGACTCACTCAAAGTGCAGATTTTCGGTAATACCAATCCGTGTGGTCAATTATGAATTTCAAATAACTCAATGCACATATGTACAGATGAGTAAATTATTGGTTAAATTGGGAAAAAATCCACAGCTCAGGGTCGTGAGTTCAAATCTCACCTGAGCTGTGGATTTTTTTCCCAATTTAACTAATAATTTACCCATCTGTACATATGTACGTTGAGTTATTTGAAATTCATAACTGATTGAGCAAAAATTCCGATTGAAGATAATTTTGACCTTGCTTGAGGATAAGGATTGATGGACATGAAATGCGGATGAAATTCAAAGGAGTTCATAAAAAAGATTGCGAAAAAAAAGTTACGACATTCCTGATTTTGTTGAGTGGGATTGTAGGCCCGAACAACTTTTTTTCCGCGGAAAATTTCGATGATATACCGGTAGATTTCTGGTGATTTTAGGAGGGTAAACTGAAATCATTCACTCACAATTAAGAACTTAAGGTAAAATTTGTTCTATTCATGGCAAATTTGGCATAAGTTTCGCGATATTTCGAATACATTTCAATAATTTCTGGTAAAAGACACCAGAAGAGTTAATTGTATTTAAATTTCTGATAGCATTTGTCTGCGTTGGGTTGGTCCAAATCCGTCCGAAATGGTTCCAGAGCTCCTCTGAAATATTTTCAAAATCATTGAGGGATATCACCGAAATTGTCGTGGGATATTCCCAGAATCCTTCTAGCAATTCTTTTGAGTTGATTCCAGAATCACACAGGAATCCTTCAGACATTATTTGAATACTTTCGAGATTCCGGAACACTTCTGAAAAAGTTCATAAATTTTTCTGGTATGGTTATGTTTAAGAATACTCAGCAAAAAATTCTGAAACCACCACAGAATGATTCTGAAATTATCCCAGGAAGATTATTGAATCATCCCACAATTCCGGAATCGTCCCAGAAGGGTTCAGGAACAATCCCAGAAAAAATCTGGAAGTATTTTAGAAGCATTCTGGAACCATCTTAGAAAGATATGGTAATTATCTAAGAGTTCTGGAGCTATCCCAATCTTCTCTCCAAAGGGATTCTGGAACAATCCTAAAGAATTGTGAAACTATCGCAGCAGAATTCAAGAATTATTCAAGAAGGATTCTGAAGAATATCTTTAGGAAATTCTCTAGAATTCCTCCAGGATTTACACGGGAAGTCCCCCATCCAGGAGTGTCCCGGAAATTTCTCTAAGAGTTTCACGGGAATTCCTCAAGAAGTTTCTACGAAATTTCTCCTGGAATTCCTCTAGAAGTTCCTCGGGTATTTGTGCAGAAGTTCCTCGGGAATTTCTCCAGGAGTTTCTTGGGAATCTCTTTAGCAGTTGTTCGGGAATTTCTCAAGGAGTTTCGCGGGAATTCCCACAGTAACTCTTCGGGATTTCCGGGAGTTCCTCGAGAATTCTAGGAGAATTTTTCAAGGAGTTCCTTGGGAATTCCTCTAGAAGTTCCTCGGAAATTCCTCCAGGAGTTCCTCTGGAATTCTCCCAGGAGATCTTCGGGGATTCCTATGGATTTCCTCTAGGAGTTTTTCTGGTGTGCCCATCGGAGTTCCTCAAGAATTTCTCTGGAAGTTCCTCGAAGATTCCTGCACGATTACCTCGGGAATTCCTAGGGTGTTCCACGGAATTCCATCACAAGTTCTTCGGGAATTTATCTAAGAGTTGCTCGGGAATTCGGAGAACCTTCAGGATTCAGGAGATCCTCGAGAGTTGTTTTCGGAGTTCCTCAGGAATTCCATCAGGAGTTTTTCAGGAATTTCTTCAGGGGTTCCTCGTGATTTCTGTAGGAGATTCCCGAGGATTCCTCGAAGTATTTCTCGGAAATTTCCTTAGAATTCCTAGAGAAGTTCTTCGTAAATTCCTTCAAGAGTTCCTTCAGGAGTTCATCTGGAACTCCTCCAAGAATTGTTCGGGAATTCCTCCAGCAGTTCCTCGGGAACTCCTCTCGGAGCTTCTCGAGAATTCCTCTCGGAGTTCCTCGGGAATTTCTCTACGAAATCCTTGGAAATTTCTGCAGGAGTTCCTCGGGAATTTCAAGAGAAGTTTCTCGAGAATACTTTGAGGATTTCCTGAGTAATTCCATCAAGACTTTCTCGGGAATACGAGTTCATCAGAAATTCAACTAGAAGCTCCGCAGAAATTCATTTAGGAGATCCTCGGGAATTGCATAAGGAGCTTCTTAGAGTTCCTCGGAAGCTTCTTGAGAATTTATGTGTTCCTCAGGAGTTCCTCGGGAAATCCTCCAAGAGTCTCTCGAGATAATGTCTCCAGAAGTTCCTCGGAAATTCCTCCAGGTGTTTCTCGTGAATAGGCTCCTAAAACCTTATCTAGATTTTTGGTTTAAATCACAAAATATGGAGCCCAGAATATACGACATGAGAGTACATATTTTCTCATTTTTGACGTTTTCATTGGCCGTGTTTAAAAATATATAATTTTTAATTTTAAAATCATTTTTGTCTCGCCACTAGTTTATAACTCATATTTTGAGTGATTTTTTCTAACCGTGTATGACAGATAGGAACATTTTTGAAAACCCAGTTTGAAAAATGTCGAATTTGCGACATTTGCGACAAGGTCGACCTCAAATGTTAAACTAGAACTTTTTACCATTTTACTTATTTCGAATTTTCTCATAATTCTTTCATTTTTCGAGTTCGGGAAAAGTACAGATCTGATTAGAATATTATGCTTGATCGTATTATCAACCTTTCAGGACGCGCGCCATCAAGCAGCTGAAACTGCACCACGGTTTTTTGGTAATTCTGTATTTTTTACAACGGCGCGCATCCTGAAAGGTTAAATCTAAGCGGGAATTTGTCTTTAATTTAAGGACCCTATTGATTCCAATACAAGTACATCGGCATTTGCTCCAGGTGTTCCTCGGGAATTCTATAGGAACTTTCCGAGAATTTTTCGGAAATTCCTCTGGGTGTTTTTCAAGAATTCCTGGAGGAGTTGCTAGGAAATTGCTTCAAGAGTTCCTCTTGAATTCATCCAAAAATTGCCCGGGAATTCGTCTAACAGCTCTTCCAGAGCTCCTCTTGGAGTTCCTCGAGAATAACTCTCGGAGTTCATCGCGAAATCCTCTAGGAGTTCCTCGGAAACTTATCTAGAAAATCCTTGGGAATTCCGGCAGCGGAGTTTCTCAGAAATTCAATGAAGAGTTTCTCGGAAATTCCTCTACGAATTCCTCGGGAATTTCCTCAGGAATTCAACTTGGAGCTCTTTAAGAATTCTTTTAGGAAATCCTCGGGAATTGCTTTAGGAGCTCCTCGAGAATCCCTCTAGGTGTTATTTGAGAAACCCTCTAGGCGTTCCTCGGGAATTGCTAGAAAAGTTCTTCGGGTATTCCTAAGGTGTTCCTTGAAAATTCCATCACAAGTTCCTCGGGAATTTCTCCGAAAGTTGCTCGGGAATTCCTCCAGAAGATTCTCGAGAATTCCTCGAGAGTTCTTCTCGGAGTTCATCAGAAATTCTTTCAGGAATTTCGCAGGGATATCTTCAGGAGTTCTTTGGAAGCTTCTTGAGATTTCCTTTAGTTCCTCGGGAATTCCTCCGAGAGTTTCTTGAGGGCTCGTCCAGGAATTCTCTAGGTGTTCTTCGGGAATTCCTAGATGAGTTATTTGTTGATTCCATCAAGAGTTCCTCCGGATTTCCTCCAAGAATTGCTCGGGATATCTTCTAGGAGTTCTTCTAAAAATCCTATAGAATTCTTCAAGAAGCCTTTGGAAATTCCTCTAGAATTTCTCGGGGATTCCTGCAGGAGTTCCTAGAGAAGATCTCCGGAAATTCCTAGACGAGTTTCTCGCAAATTCCATGAAGAGTTCTTGAGGATTCTTCGGGAATTTCTCCAGGAATTCCTCGAAGAGATAATTCCTTTGAGACAACTTCAAAAATTTCTAAAGGAGCATTTCGGAAACTCCATTAGGAATTTCTTGGGAATTCCTTGAAAAATTGTTCGAGACTTCTTCTAAAAATACTTCGGAAATCCCTCCTGGAGCTTCTCGAGAATTAGTCCAGAAGTTCTTCGGGCATTTCTCCAACAGTTCATCGACAATTTCTTCAAAAGTTCCTCGGGTATATCTTCAGGAGTTCCTTGGGAATTTCTCCAGGAGTTAATCGGGAATTACTCCAGAAGTTCCTCGGGAATTTAAAAGTTTTTCGAGAATTCCTTCCGGAGTTCCTCGGGAATTACTCTAGAAATTCGTTGAGAGTTGCTTTGAGAGCTTTTCGGGAATTCCTCTACGAGTTCCTCGAAATTTCTCTTGTTCCTCGAGAATTCCTTCAGGAGTCCTTCAAGAATTCCTACAGGAGTTCCCCGGGAATTCCTCTAAAGAATTCCGAGGAACTCCTCAAGAAATTCCTGACGAAGTCTTGTAGGAATTCCCAAGGAACTGCTGAAGAAATTTCCGAGCAATTCTGAAAAGAATTCCCAAAAAACTCCTGGAGAAATTCCCAATGAACTCCTGATGGAATTCTCGAAGGACTTCCACATGTATTTCCGAGGAACTCCTGGAGGAATTCCCGAGAAACTCCTAGAGGAATTTCTCGAGGAACTGCCGGAGAAACTCTTGTAGAACTCCTGTTGGAATCCCATAGTAATCCCCGATGAAATATTGGTAAAATTCCCGAGAAACTCCTGGATTAATTTCCGAGGAACTCGTGGAAGAATTCTCGAGGCACTTCTGGAGGAATGTGAAACTCCTGAAGGAATTCGCGAAGAACTTCTGAACTGCCCATGTTCGCATAGACGACGTAACCACCCCTGACTAGATCAGCATAGATCTGACGAATCTGCGTATATGTGACCAGTTAAATTCAATACAACACAAGATCAGACACGAATGCCACATAAGTGGTAAAGTGTTTTTAATAAATATTAATAACTAGTTGGCCCGGCAAACTTTGTCTTGCCCGGTTATGGTGGTTTGACAACTGTTGAGGTCATTGCAGCACCGCACTCTAGATTGGTTTTATTTCAATCGTGTCAAATTTCTTCCCAACTCATGAAAAATCAGTAATTTTACAATTTTCCTTTTTTTTCAATAGATTTCCGTAACTTTTTGCACATATAAACACAGCCACCACGAATACGAATCGAACCGTGCAAGAGCCATGATGATCGGTTTATTCGTTCTTGAGTTTTGTTGCCTCAAAGGAACTTCAAACTCATTTTTATATATATAGATAGATAATAATAACAACACAAGATCTAACTTCTAGTTAGATGTCAAAAAAATCATGAACTTGGAATTATTCATGGCTAAAATCTCAGAAGTGTGTTGAAAACTACAGTGGTGCTTACGTCAACTATGCGAATATGGGCAGTGAAGGAACACTCCAAGAATTTAAAAAAGAACTCACTCCGGGAAAAAATCCCGGAAAACTCCGGGAGGAATTTTCGGGGACCTCCTGGAAGAATCCGCGAGGAACTGCAAAGCAGGAATTACAATGGAAGTTCTAAAGGAATTCTCGCGTTTGGAGGAATCCCCGTGGAACTGCTGAAGGAATTCCTGAGCAACTCCTTGGAGAATTCCAGAACAATTTCTGGAGGAACTCACGGGAAAGTCCTGAAGGAATTCCTGAAAAGCTTCTAGAGGAATTACCGAGGATATCCTAAAAGATTTCTCGAATAACTCCTCCTGGAAGAATTCCCGAGGAACTCCTGCAGACATGGTCAAGGATCTTCTGAAGACATTCCTGAGAATCATCTGGAGGAATTCTCGAGGATCTCCTGAAGGTTTTCCTATATAATTTCTCGAGAAATTTCCTAGAAACTCTTGAAATATTTTCCGAGGCAATCCTAGAAAAAATCCCTGGAATGAATGTCGAAGGAATTTCCGAGAAACTCCGAAATGAATTCTCGGATAACTCCAAAAGGAATTCTCAGGAAAATCCTGGAGGAATTCGCGAGGACTTCCTAGAGGAAGTCCCGGGAACTTCTATAAGAATCACTGAGAAACTCCTGAAGAAATTTCCAAAAAACTCATGAAGGAATTCCTAAGAAACTTCTGGAAGAATTTTCATGGAACTCTTGGTGCAATTAACGAGGAACTTCTGCAAGAATTCTCGACGAACTCCTGAAGGAATTCCTAAAGGAATTTCCAAGGAACCATGATTCTTCGACGAATTCCCGTAGCACTCCTGAAGGAATTTCTCAGGATATCCTGACGGAATCCTCGAGGAACTCCTGAAGGCATTCCCGTGAAACTGCTAAAAGCATTCCCGGGGAACTCTTGAAGGAATTCCCAAAAAATTCCCGAGGAACTCATGAAGAAATTTCTTTGAAACTTCTGGTAGAATTCTAGAGGAATTCCCGAGGAACTGCCGGAAGAATTCCCGGAGAAGTCCTGAAGGAATTCCCGCAAAACTCCTGTAGAATTTTCCGAGAAAACTTCTGAACTCCCAGGGAACTCATAGAAAAATCCCCGGGGATCTTCTAAATGAATGTCGAAGGAACTCCTGTAAGAATTCTCGAGAAAAGCTGACATGAATTCTTAAGAGACTTTTTGAAGAACCCCTGGACAAATTCCGGAGGAACTTCGGTAGGAATTCTCGAGTAAATCTTGGAAGAAATTCCGGAAAATTTCTGGCAGGGGATTCGTAGAGGAACTCCTGGAAGAATTCCCGCGAAACTCCTGAGTGAATTCCCGAAGAACTCCTGGAGGGATATTCAAGGATCTCTTAGTGATTAGTATCACTACATCAGAAGATTTAACCTTCCGTTGCTCGCGCGGTTGGTTACCACCGCCAGCACCACGCTAATGCTTAGTATAAAAAGCAAGATTGTTTCAACGTGTTGTACAAAATAGGACAGCGCGGTCACTCGAGGGTTAACAGAACTATTTACCAATGCTCTACCACTCAGCTACTCCAATCATTACTGCAAAGCGCGGCCAAAATCAAAGTTCCTTGGGAGATAATAATCCAAGCCCAGGATAATTTAAACCAAAGGATATCCTTTTAAAATAGTAAATGTATCGAAATTACCTGCATATTAACTCCAAACTTTTGCCAGCAGGTACAGGTACGGAGTTAGGTACAAATAGTACTTCTCGACGGCGCAGGTCTTGGTGAAGGCAGTAGTTTCGTTTACCACGCTTACAGCACCATGAACCACCCCGGTCAACGGTCGTCCAATATCGACGTCGATTATTTTTCTTCAATTACACCTCTTCCGGAGTTGGAGCTTCTTCTTCGCGGGTTCGTTTCCGACGGCCTTCGACACAAAGTTCTCCTTCTCGATAAGGAACATCTCGATTTGATATGGTGACATTTACTGGATTGATGAGACCATGAGCACGGTAGGTACGACGACGCAGGCACGGAGCCCGGTTGACCTGAATGTGGCCCACGACCAGTCGGTCCACATTAGACCCTGGCAGCCGTCGGCTTCAGCGTTCTCCAACAGCTGCAGCTTTATGGACGTGTTCCAATGCTTGGTCTGGGTGCAACGGCCGACGACACCGTTGAAGCGACGGAATGGAACGCAGTCTCACGGACGTTCTTCAGGAACTTCTGGACACGGCAGAGGCATACGCTGATGGCTAGCGCCGTTTTGCGGGTGTTCTGGAAATGTAAACAGATCGATTAGCAGCCACTCTGTAAACCTGGACAAATTTACCCCAAAATCTTACGTTGAAATGAACCCGGAGGTTCGATCCGCGATCCTGCATGACCTAGGGGATCCTTTTCTGTCCCAGCCTCAGTAACAACGGCTCGATCTGTGGCCAAACCGGCAAACTTCGGCGAGTTAGAGAAGGTGCCCCAGCAAACCGGATAAATATCGGAGGTGTTTCGAAAGCCGCTGTTAAAAAGAAAAGTACACGTATTGAAATAGAGCTACATTATTATATAAACAACATTTACCTACCTCACATGAATAATTAGGGAGAATATTCCAAGAAAATCGCGAAAAATAACTCTTCGTCCGCGAAATGAACAAATAAAAATGGCAGCTTGCTTCGCTTGGGACGACCGACACAACAACTAGTACAGTGTTGCGAGATGTGATAACGCATCGTGAGGGGATGCGATATTCCATCGATTTTGTGTAATTGTACGCAAGTTCGTCGCAACCACTTGGTTGCAGCTATTTCTGTGTAATATTCACATTCTTTCGGTGTGAATATTACACAAATACGATGCACGGGGCAGTCGGTGTTTTATTTTCGTGTAATTTCTAGGTCAATGTAATTAAGCATCGAACAGATGTGATTGTGCATCGAAATTAGCGATTACATCGATATTTTTACATAACTTCAAGCATTACATCGAGGCACTTTACATTATTTTTAACTGTGTAGTTGATGTTCACTGATTTACATATTTGTTTTATATGGTTGAGCATACAAATAATAGACGGAATAAATTAGAAAGTCCCAACTTGTTTTCATTTGTATTTGCAGGTTATTGATATTATTGAACAACATTTTCTGAAATATACCAGATATAGAAGTTGGTATTATCCCTCGATAATATATCGCAATTATTCATATCCTTTAGAATTACTCTCTTTAAGTATGAATATAATTTAAATCTTCTACGCGGAGCATCGATATTTGCTGTAATTGTGAAACATGTAGTACTACAGGAACTACAGTTTCTCCTAAGTTAACGGGCAAACGCGGCAGACATAGCACTACTACCGATCATGCAAAAAGATAGTGCTCGTTGCAATTCTGCTAAAGATGCTAAAAGGAGATTTAATATTTGCATTGAAAATGCAATCACTGTACTCCATTCTCCTGCAGCAATACAGTGAATACAATTCCTAATACGAAAATATCAGTTTTGGACGAGAAAACCGTGTTAGGTTTTTCAATGATGACGATTATGTCAATGGCGGCCTTGAGAACAATAAATCTCGGATTACAATTAGAATATTATGAAAAAGTATCTATTTCACCAATAAACTAAATAAAACAACACAATTTTTATTTTAGTTTTGCTCCATTATTGTAGGCCTACCTATCTCAAATAATGGGTCGTGACCCACCTGCCCCATAAGAAATACACGCGTATTAAAGATTTGATTCCAGAAAATATTGAGTTGCGGTCATCTTAGGATTCTGGAAAGTGTATGTCCGACGTTTCAAGAAAGATATTTTCGTTTCAATCGCTTAACAGACTGAAAGCCGAAAAATCCCCTGTGAATTCGAAGCAGTCGATAGCATCTACGTGATAAAAAGGACTTGGTGTTTTAATGTATTAACGTTTACGTTGCCTGAAGATTTGTAGAACTTGTTTATAAAGTAAAAGTATCAATAAAATGTTCAGTTTGCAGTTTTAGCCAATTCGTGGTATTTGGAAGACACATCAATTCCCTTATATCACAGACAAGAAGACGTAACTCTTAGAGAAAATTCATTAATTTTATTTAACTCGGATTTTTTTTTGCTGTCTTTTTCATGAACACGCTTCAATCTATTGGTAGAACCGCGTGAGACACTGTCGGCCATGATGGATTGCAATTTGACGTTTGCGTAACACGCACACTACTATACATATCACCTGTAAGTTTCAGCAACGTGTACATTCGCAAGCATCAAAGTGATCGAACATTAGCAGCTCTGGTGAAAGGATCGCGGAAATCAAACGAAATTTGAATTCATCGTTAAATGCATGTGCCAAGCCCTGTAAAAGATTGTTACGTCTGTTTGTCTGTGCTTATATCGTGCATTGCTCAATGGGCCTTTTCAGCTGACAGGTTCGTGTATGCCACTGTTTACAACTGCCGAACAAAGGCGCAAACGCTGAACTGTCATTTTCAAAGGAGAACTGTCAAAGGCCCCCGCTGATTTAAAACGTCTTCTGATAAGGTCTATAGAGAAAATAATAAAATTTGCCAAATAATTGATTTTTTTGTCAAATGCACGCTATAAAGAGGAACACGGTGATATAATAATAATTACCCGTATTAGAGCATGACGCGGTACACATGTTAATTTAAATTTGAACCCATCATCTCCACCTGCTTGAAACTATTACAATTTTCCAAGCATTACTGCCCATAACCACGAAACTGACTACTGTTTACTCGATTTTTTTATTCACTTGGGACTATTATGCTTTTTTGGAAAGTGTAATAAACATCATATAAAAAATCTTTCGTCGAAAAGCCATATTGGCAATGTATAAACTGTTTTTCGTTATTACTTAGTACTTTGAAAAAATACGAAAAAATATCATATTATACACGCAGAAAAATAAATTGTAAACACAATTAAATTCTAGTTCAAATCAACCGATTTTTCAGTTTACTATAGCGACAAACTGATTTATAGTTTAAACTGAACTGTTCCATTTGTTTGATAATACAAATATTTTCATTTGTCGAAATTTTTGACAGTTTGTTAAAACAAACAGAGATATGTTTTTTTCAACATGAAATAATTGATTGATTCAAACGACTGCACTTTTGCCACTAACAAACCCGGAATGTGATTGTTTTGGTGCCGGCAGCAACTGCGGCAGCTCGGAAATCTATTTTTAGATCGTCGATAAGCGGATGGCGAGGAGAACGACTAGAAAAAGACAAAAAAGGCGAAACCGATCAACTTTTTGTGGATGCTGTCGTGAGTACCTGCGCGTTATCCATCACGGCCAAAGCTGCACTTGGAAGTTGGCGTGATGGATTTGCTGCACCTTCTTTGCTGTGGCAATGTTGGGGCACGTTGGGGTGAGTATTTTATAGATGTGTGAGTGCTTTCGGACCATGTTTATGGTTTTTATTTTGTTGAAACAAATGAAATTTTTGACATTATATGAAATGATGGTAATCGGTTGTTTTTATCAAACAACTCTGAATGAAAACAATTAAATATAACTTTGGAATAAGTAAATTCTCAGTTTGAAAATCAACCATGCGTTTTATTGTTTTAAACAAGCGCCATTTTTCTGCGTGTATCAAAAAAAAAATGTTCTAGACCCGCCGATAGAACTTTCTCATTTAAGGCTCAAATGAAAGGTGGGACCCTCAGCTTTCGTTTGGTGGGTATTTTAGCGATACCGATTTTTTTTAAATAATGTTGTCCACCAGACACACCGTGTATTTACCATTTTACTTATTTCGAATTTTCTCATTATTCCTTTGTTTTTCAAGTTCGAGTAAAGTACAATTTCGATTAGAATACCATGCTTGATCGTATTATTCAATATAAGCGAGATTTCGTCTTTAATTTTAGGACCCTATTGACTATCAAACGCAAAGCTAAATAGGGTCCTAAAATTAAAGACGAAATCTCGCTTATGTTGAATAAAACGATCAAGCATGGTATTCTAATCGGAATTGTACTTTACTCGAACTTGAAAAACAAAGTAATAATGAGAAAATTCGAAATAAGTAAAATGGTAAATAGTTCTACTTTGACATTTGAGGTCAACCTTGTGTGACTGAGCTCGACATTTTTCGCACTGGGATTTCAAAAATGTTCCTATCTGACATACACGGTGAAAAAAAATCACTCAAAGTATGTGTTATAAGCTAGGGACGAGACAAAAGGCTAAAAAAATAAAAATTATATATTTTCAACTACGGTTAATAAAAACGTCAAAAATTGAGTAAATATGTACTCTTGAATCATATATTGTGGTTTAAAACAAGAATCCCAATAGGACTTTAGGAGCCTGGCGCTTTTCTAAAACAGTGAATTACGAATCCTAGACTGAATTGCTAATGATACAAATGGAAGAAAAGTGAAATTATTGCAGATTCTCATAATTTATATGCAATGTATTGACCAGAAATATGTTATTTTTGCTTCCAAAGTTGAAAATTTTGTGTTACCTAACCTCACATTTGATCGCCAATACTTCACGCTCGTTCAAATCTACTCGCCGTGAGCCGTTTTCGCCTTATGGGTAGTATGCAAAATTGCAATGCCAAGCTTAACAATCTCTAAACTCGTAGTGTACGATATATATCCTTCCTATTATTTTCAAGTTGAGACAAACTTATGTCGCATTGGGTGGATTATCGCTAAAACTACAGGTTGCGACATTGTCATTATTTATTGTTGCGCGATGGTTGAATTTTGATTCACTGCTGTGTTTACAATTTCAGCTGTCACCCCCATCGCGATATGTCCTCATGGATTGCCTTATGGAGAAACTTCAGAGAATACAAACATGGCTGCCACAATGGCCGTCTTGGTCCCCTACTCACGTTTTCAAGAGCACCAATCTTGAAAATTCGTAAACAAATCAGGCCAAACATGTCTAAAGGTCCTATCTGCAAAAGAGAGGCTCTCTTTGGTTTCCCTCTCTTTCGTTAATATCTCAGCTGTTTATTTGTATTATGATTGTCTCCTTGCATTAAACGATGGTCAAAACAATCGTCTTTTGATTTGTACTGCAAAAATAGTTGAAAAGTGTGCCATTACATTGCAATAATTGAAAGAGAAAGTGAACAAAGAGAGCCTCTCAAATGCAGATAGGACCTATTGAAATGTTTGGCCTGAAATGCTCTCGATTTGGAAAAGCTACCTCTTTTTGCAAGTGAGCAAAGCCAGGATAAACAAGTGGGGCTTGATTCGATGCTTCGTTTGTCGGATTTGTGCCTTTAAAGTTTGCATGCAAAATCAATAGAGGTAATAAACTATAGAGGAAGAATGTCGCTGGCGTCGCTGCCGAAACATCTTTTGCTGTCGGAGATAGGCCGGGCTATAAGTGTCAAAGCGAAAAAGTATGCAGTTTGACAGATAGATACCCGACATGTTTGCGAGCGAGTACAAAGGGAACAGCAGCGACATTCGTCCTCTATAGTTTATTAACTCTATTGCAAAATCGCAATGGGATTTCTTGATGTTTCACCTTATACACATTCTGTGCACAAAGAGAGGACCGCCCTAATAAACGGCAACAATACACGGACAGTACTGTAGACAGTTCAACAATATCACATACTGTTCAAATTGTATCCCGAATGGGTGGTTAAGCCAGGGGGATGACGAAGGGCCCGAATCATCTACCCAGCATTCAATTCAACATGGCGTCCAATGTTTTTGTTTTGATTGCTTAATTCATGGAAAACATGCGCTGGAAACATCGACACTGCTTCGCTGCTACATATAATATCGTGCAAAGTGATAAGGAAAGAGAAACAATCATCAAAAACAACGATTTCGTTTGAAATGTGTAATTTCTGAAATAAGCACTAGCAACACACGAGCCACACACCCGAAAACCAGGAGCAAGTTAGGGTAAACCGACCAGAAAGTGGGTACCAAAACGCGCCGTACCAAAAATGATGTTGGGTGGAGCGGCGATGTACCGAGTTTGACAGCCGTGTCACCCCACTGGGTTAAGCACATCTTATGGTTATCGTTTATGCGGGCGATGAAGAGAACTCGAAAATGCCAGTTAGGCCCAAATGAAAAATCAGTGTCGATTTGTGTGAATCTTGCACATATTAGAGTATCTTTTTCTTAGCGTGTGTCATTTGACATTCACTGACGATGACGGACGCCGCTCACGGTCGTTTGCGAAAACCCATTAATGGGTGAAAAAACACCCATTTTCGCTAGAAGTGCCTCTCCCCATTTAATGGGTAAAGGCTGTTTACCCATTAACGGGTAAAGACGGTTTATGTCAGAAGATGGGTATTTATTTACCCATTATAAAAAGACGGCTTTTTTGAAAAATGGGTAACAATTTACCCATTTTCGCGATTATTGCAGGGACGAATTATTCAGGGTTTTCATAATGGAGAGATGAGGATTAATAACCAAAATTACACAAGATTTTTATAAGTTTTATTAAATAACGAAATATACATATCATTTGACACATATTTGTAAAAGTAATATTCACTTTTTTATGTCAACGGAGATAACACTTTTTGTTGGCGTTCCTTCACATCGATGCGGCCACAGAACTCGTTCCATTTGAGGGTTGCGGAAAGACTTTCAGGTCCTGGGTCTTGTGCTGCGCGTCCGATGAATCAATTAAGAATAGATAAGGCGGACTGTGATGTCATTCCGGAGTCCCGGAAACCTTGATGACAGGTTTGAAGATGACATCTTGTATAACACATCTGGTCTTTCTACTGAAAACCTCACTGAAAACAAAGATAACATTAGGTTCCACCGATGGTTTTGATTTTAATGTACTCACCTTTAATGATTACGGATTTCATTGTTTTATTTCTTGATGCGTACCAGAGACTTCTTGAAAAAATCCGAATAAAACACTTCGGTAGCGGCTGAAATTATTGATAACTATTTTTTCACCCATTAAAGTGTAAAAAAATACCCATTTATAAGCTGAATGAGGATGATTAAAATGGGTATTTTTTCACCCTTTTTATTTTGATAAATTTATACATTTTATGACAGATACACGTGCTATTCGAAAATGGGTGATTTTTTACCCATCAATGGGTTTTCACTTACAACCGTGCTGCCGATGATCATCAGTAGGTAGATTTACATGAGCGTGCTGGTCAGGGATGCCAGGTGAAATTTTCAAGTATCTTCACAAGGCACGCTACAATGTCTTCACATGTCTTCACATCCCATTTTGTGGTTTTGGTATAAAATTAATGTTAAAAGTCAACATTTATGCTATGTTCTCACTTAGCTTTATATGAAGGAATATATCGTGAGGTCATCCAGCAATAATGCACGGTTCTCTTCAGAATTTCCTTGGCAATTTCAAGGGGTTTTCCCGAAAATTCATAAACAAGTTCCTCGGATTTGTTTCAACGAGTTTCACGAAAAAAAACTTTGAAAAAATCCGGGAATTTCTCCAGGAATTCTTTCGTGAATTCCTCGCAAATTCTCCTGGAAGTCATTGCGAATGCCATCAGAAAAAACTCCTACAAGAGTTCCTCTGAAATTCTTTCATAAGAGTCCCGAGAATTTCTTCAGGAGTTGAGTTTCCCAAGAATTCTTCCAGGAATTTCTCTACAAGTTCCTCCAGGAGTTCCTCGGAGTACAGGAGTTCCACGGCAATTCCTCCAGGACTTCCTCGTTAATTCCTCCAGGAATGCCTCGGGAATTCTTTCAGGAATTCCCCGGAAATTCCTACAGGAGTTTCTCGGGAATTCCTCTAGGACTTCATCGGGAATTCCTCTAGGAGATCGTCAGCAGTTTCTCGGAAATTCTTCTAGGAGTTTCGGGAATTCCTGCAGAAGAACCTCGGGAGTTACTCCAGAAGATTCTCGTAAATTCTTCCAGGAGTTCCACGAGAATTCCTTCAGATGATCATCGAAAAATCCCCCAGGTGTTTCTCAGAAAAATCCCTCAGGAGATCCATGGAAATCCTTAAGGGAATCTACGAGAATTTGTCCAAAAGATCCTCAACAATTCCTCTAAGACAGGCCTGCCCAACCTTTAACGATCGCGGGCCATATTTTACACTCCACACCTGTTGACGGGCCAGAATTGAAATTTTATAATCCATACGTTTTCTTGAAACTTTTCTTAGCATTTCTTGCCAAGGCTATGGCTAATTCCTATAAATCCAAATTCGTTCAAATTCTGGAATAATTTTGGAGTTGGTGAAGATATTGTAAAAAATTGTCTTCATAAACGAAGATTCGTATTTTTTGTGTTGTCCCAGAACTTGCCGGAATTTTGAGATTATAGCCACATAAATAAAATCTCAAAAATACACAAGAATTGTTATTGAATCTTCTATGAATTTTAAGATTTTTTTTCCTTCCGCTGTTGGAGAAAATTAAGCCATTGCGCACAATAAACTGAAGTTTTGAACCGAATTTCTGAAAATGAGTAGAATTACTTTGAGGTTACGCTGACATGTTTGTTTTTTAAATTGCAATGTGCAATGTCAGCCAGAATTCTGAAAATTTTGCAAACATTTCAAAGTTCATTGTGAAAATTTGAGGCCTCCCTTGGCCGAAATTCTTACAGAACTCAATATAACTGATTGAAAATCTTTGAAAATTTACCTAAAAATATATGTCAAACTTGTTTTGAAAATATAATTCATTGGAAAAAGAGAAACATTCAAAATAATTGCTCCACCGGCCAAAAGTCATAACTTTTCTTCATACGTGCCGCGGGAGGCATGAAATGTCGTACGTTGGGTAGCCCTGCTCTAGGTGTTTCTTTAGAATTCATTCACGGATCCTCAGGAATTCCTTCAAGAGATTCTCCGGTATTTCTACAGGAGATCCTCGGTACATTCCTTCCAGGAGTTCTTCGGGAATTCTTGCATGAGTTCCTCGGGAGTTCCTCCAGAAAATTCCTTCAGGAAATCCTAAAAAAGTTTCTCGGGAAAACCCAGGAGGTCCTTGGGAAATCCTCTTGGGATTCCTCGGTAATTTCCCGAGGAGTTACATGTTTCTCGGGAATCCCTCCACGAATTCAACGAGCAGTTTTTTCATAGTTTCTCGAGGTTCTTTTGCGGCAGTTCTTCGGGAATTCCTCTTGGTCCCCAGAAAACCTACTGTAAGAGGTTTCTGGGAATTCCCGACGATTAGGTAAGATCCAGATGAATTTCTGATAAACTACTGAAATATTTCCCGAGAATCTTCTGGAAGAATTCCCGAGAAAATGATAGAGGGATTCTCGATGAACTTCTGGAGGAATTCCCAGTTCCTAGTTTTTTGGGGATTCTTCTAGAAGTTACACCATAATTCTTTCAGAGTTCCTCGGGAATTTCTCCTCGAGTTCCTCGGAAATTCTTCAAGAGATTCTCGGGTATGTCTCTAGGTGTTTCGGGAATTCCTCCAGGAGTTTCTTGATAATTCTCAAAGGAGATTTTTTTGGGAGATCCCGTGTAACTTCTAGAGAAATCCTAAAAAAAAATCCGATGAACTCCAGGAGGAATCTCCGAGGAACTCCTAGAAGAATTCCGAGGAGTACATGAAGCAATTTTCCAATAAATTTTCTAGCAACTCCTATGGGAATTTAAGAGGATTTCATAGAAGAATTCTCAAGGAATTTCTGAAGAACTCCTGAAAAAGTTGTTGGCAAACTCCTGGAGGAATTTGCAAGGAACTTCTGAAGAAAATTCGGAGGAACTCATGTAGAATTTCCCGAGGAGCTTCTAGAAGAATTTTCAAGGAACTCCTGGTGGAATTCCCAAGGAACTCCTAAAAGGATTCTCAAGGAACCCCTAAAGGAATTCTCGAAAACCTGCTGGATTAATTTCCGAGGAACTCCTGAAGAAATTCTCTTGGAACTCCATAATGAATACCCGAGGAGTTCTTAGATGAATTCTCGAGAAACTCCTAGTAGAGTTTCTGAGTTATTCCGGTGAAATTTCTGAGGAACTTCTGGAAGAATTTCCAAGGAACTCTTGGAGGAAAGGAATTCCCGAGGCGCTCCAGAGGAATTCTCAAAGAACACCTTGAAGGAATTTCTGAAGGAATTCCCGAGTAACTCCTGGAGGAATAAAAAAAAACTCCAGTAGAAATTCTCGAGGAATATATGAAGAAATTTTCTGGGAACTCCTGAAAGGATTCCCGACGAGCTGCTGGAGACATTTTCGAGGAATTCAGGTAGGATTTCTTGAGGAACTCCCAGAAGAATTTTTGAGGAACTTCTGGAGAAAATACCGAGGAACTCCCGGAGTAATTCGCTTGGAACTCCTGGAGGAATTTCCGAGGAACTCCTAGATGAATTCTCGAGAAACTCTTGGTGGAATTCCTGAGAAACTTCTGGGAGAATTTCTGAGGAACTCTTAAAGGATTTACTGAGGAATTCCCGAGGAACTCCTAAAGGAATTCTCGAGGAACACCAATTCCCGAAGAACTCCAGGATGAATTCCCGAGGAACTTCTGGGAGAATTTCCGAAGCCCTCCAGAAAAAAAATCGGCAAACTCCTGGAGGAATTTCCAGGAAACTGAAAGAATTCCTGAGGTACCCCAGGTGGAATATCCGAAGAACACCTCCAAGAATTCCTGAGGTATTCCTGATGAAATCCTGTAGAAATTCCCGTGGAACTTTAAGAGAGATTCTCGAGGGACTACTGGAGAAATCTTAACAGGCTTGAACAAATCTTCGGATAAGTCTGCGGAAAATTCTGAATGAAGCACTGTTTAAAATTCAAACGAAGTTCTGGGGAGAATTTCCGATAATATCCGATACCTTGGTAATATTCTAGAAGCAACCTCTGTTTTTGGAGATTTTTGAAATATTGAAGAATACCCAGTTCAATTCCCAGAGGAATTTTGTTGATGCAAATTTTATATTGTGTAAACAATTGCGGATGAAAAAATAAATCAAAAGATAAGCATACTTTCTAAAATTTCCATGACATGGTGGTCGTCTAATTTGATTCGTATTTTAACTAAAAACTGCTTCAAAAGTTCTGCCAATTACCGAAAAGTTAGGAAAAGTTTTAAACGTTTAAAATTTTATCTACAAAAAATGGAACGCATTTCATCTGAAATTGTTTCAAGCATTATTGTTTCAGATTAACAACATAAATAGTTTTTTTCTGCTTTCAAAAGTCTTCACAAAATTTGAAATGTCTTCTATATGTCTTCACAAAAATAAATGTCTTCACAGAACGTCAAATGTCTTCAAATTGAAGACATGTCTTCCAGAGCCGTAGCGTGGTACAATGGCGCCCTTGGCAAGCATCCTGATTGACGCCCCGTGACAATTGAACATTGTCAATTTGCTAAAAATGTGATGATTTATTTTTTTTTTTGGTTTCTTTAGTTGGAATTTGCTGTTTCTATTTAAGACACAAATTTCCCTCGATTTTTTTTTATTTCTGTGTATTTTACCTGATGATTTTCAGGGATCCTCAAACAATCTATGTTACAAACATTTAAGTGTAGAATTAGCTCTAGTTAAAATACACAGAAATATAAAAAAAAAAAAAAAATATGTTACAAACTTTTTGAAAGGAGATTTTTTTAAGGAATCTTCAAAAAAGTTTCTTAAGGAGTCTCTGGAGGATTTCTAAAACAAACCCCAGAAGGTTTTATGAAGAAATCCCTGAAGGAATGCAATGACAGATTTTCTAACGGAATATCTGGTAAAAAATCTGAAATTATTCCAAATTCATGATTTTTTGGAAGAGTTCAAGAGGTTGAAAAGTTTTGTAGATGGGTTCTAGCAAAAATTTATGGAATAATCTCTAATGAACATGAATCAATTTCGGAAGGGATCAATGGAAGATTTTCTAATTACTTTCTAAAGCAATCAGTAGAAGACTTTCTGAAGGAAACTGGTCGAATTTCTAAATGAATCTATAGATGATTTCCTTTCAGATTCTCAGATTCTCAGATTTTCAGATAAATTTATGAAGAAATCGATGGAAAGATTTCTAAACGAATCTCTACAGGAGTTTCTATAAGAATCCATGACAGATCTTCTTCTTCTCCTTCTTGGCGTGACGTCCATTGGGACAAAGCCTGCTTCTCAGCTTAGTGTTCTATGAGCACTAGTGTGGGACACGCTTGTATGGAAAAAATGAATCCTCGCTCCAGTCGACTTTTTAGATCCCATTTAGGTCCCATATGAACTGTACAAAATTTCAGCGCAGTCGGTGAAACTATAATTTAGCGCAAGCGGTTCAAAGTTTTCATAGGATTTACTATGGGAAAAGTTACACTTTCAGATAAAAAATCCCAGAGGTAGCCCTTTGTCCCCTTAATTCAAATCGATCAATGCTTCTTGTAGAAAAATCATTTATGAAACTTTCCTTCGAAGACCGCAAATCGATTGGGAGCTTGTGGAAAAAGTTATTGATTTATTACCGATTAGTGATCCAACGAACGGCTTTTTGTTTTGTTTTATCAGCAGCACTGCTGTTGCCGTTGTCGCATGGGGTGGCGGGAGGCATCACCACCCCCAGAAACAGCAGCAACCAAGGCAGCAGCTACAGTGCTGCTAATAAAACAAAACAAAAAGCCGGTCGTTGGATCACTAATCGGTAATAAATCAATAACTTTTTTCACAAGCATCCAATTGTTTTGCGGTCTTTGAAGGAAAGTTTCATTAATATTTTTTCTACAAGAAGCATTGATCGATTTGAATTAAGGAGACAAAGGGCGACCTCTGGGATTTTTTATCTGAAAGTGTAACTTTTCCCATAGTAAATCCTATGCAAACTTTGAACCGCTTGCGCTAAATTATAGTTTCACCGACTGCGCTGAAATTTTGCACAGTTCATATGGGACCTAAATGGAATCAAAAAAGTCGACTGGAGCGAGAATTTGATGTTTGTCCCATACTAATGAGCACTTCCACAGTTATTAACTGAGAGCTTCCTCTGCCAATGACCATTTTGCATGTGTATATCGTGTGGCAGGCACGAAGATACTCTATGCCCAAGGAAGTCAAGGAAATTTCCTTTACGAAAAGATCCTGGACCGACCGGGAATCGAACCCGTCACCCTCAGCATGGTCATGCTGAATACCCGTGCGTTTACCGCCTCGGCTATATGGGCTATGATCCATGACAGATCCTGATCCGTAATCCTGCAGAAATCTCTACAAGAACTTGTGAAGAAGACTTTGGAGAATTTTGTTTAGAAATTCATTGAAGATTATCCAGGAGAAACCCAGGAAAAAATAGTGAAATAAGTATTGAGATAAAGAAGTATCAACTCCTAAAAGAATTTTTGAAGAAATCTGTGGAGGAATTTCTGAAGGTATCCTTAACGAAAATTGTCTCTTGAAAGATTTTTTGAAAGAATATCTGCAGAAATTTCTCGCCCAGGGTTATCATCATCAGAAATTTCTTATTTTTATGTGAAAAATAATCTAAAAAATTTCTTGTAAAAACATGTGGAGGAATCTTTTGAATGATTTCTTAATAAATTCTTCAATAACTTCCTGATAGCCTTCCTGGAGAAATTTCTAAGAGAATCCCTCGAGAAATTTCGTGATAAATCTGCAGAAGAATTTTTAATTTGATTTTCCCAAAGGATTCCGTAAATATTTCAGGAGAAATTCTTTGAGAATTTTAAAAGAACCCCATAGATGCATTTCTGAAGGAGTTTTTGAAAGATTTTGTGAAAGAAACCTAGCAAGAAATTCCGAAGAAAGGCCTGATGAAATTTATTGGGGACTCCTAAAATATTCAATTTGTTTTGCGGAAATAAAAAAAAAACTCACTGATAGTTTTTCGGGTGAATACGACTTGATGGTTTGTGCTAGGTTTACAAGAGTCCAAATAAACTAAACAATTATATGAATTGAACTTTTCCATTTCAAAATATTTTGTCAACACATTAGTTGAATGAATGTGACGAACGCCCTCTGAAGTATCCTGAAAAGAATGTTTAAGAATTATCAGAAAGAAACACATTGAGTTTCTCAAAATAAAATAGTAGATAAATTTCCAGGCAACATCGGAAGAACGTAAAAACACATCAATCTTAGATACTTTGAAAAGTGAAATCTTGATAACATTCATTCTGTTTGCCACTAGCTGTACACGCTAAGGTCAGTTTACCTATAAATAGGTAATTTATTTACCCATATATGGGTTTCGTATGCGTTACTCATAATATGAGTAAATTTTACCAATAATTATTGGTAAAATTGACTCATATTATGAATGAAGTACCTTTACTTATATATGGGTAAAGCCCTATTACTCACATTTGGATGAAAAAAATATTATTCTAGAGGCAGCACCTAAATCGACTGTTTACAAAAACTAAAACTATTTTTTTAGTGAAACGTCGGAAAAACTTATTGCTAATTTGCAAAAAAATGGTTTTTAGAAGAATTAGTTGAGCTACACTACCTAGCAAAAAAAGTAAACGAACTGTAAGTATCCTAGAAAATGTATCAACGAAAGGCAAAAAATCATATGTTTATTGTTTTTCAGAATCAAATTTCTGTCGGAGTCAATAACGATAATTGTAAATATGTATCCGTCCACAACCCGGTCCAAATCAATCGAATCAGACAACCAGTTTGAGCAGCTGGATTCGATGTGAAAAAGTAGGATTCGGTTCCGTTTGAAAATCTGAATTTCTCCGTACCAGAGCGGAATATACCACCAAACTACCTGATGATTCGCCCGGTCGGATGATTCAACCCGCCTGGAACAGAAGGAAGCAGTTTTAAGTGTTCCCGTTTATGGCCCGGCTCCCCTTATGATAAGCAAGCTGTTGGAACCCACAAGAATATGATCAACTTCGGAGCGGAAAGAAAAAGCTGCCCACGTCCGGCTGAAACAAACCGCAGGAGCAGGAGGAAATAGACCCGCTGTGTTCTGCCCTTCAACGGCTTCGATTTATTTGAAGCGACCTATGAAGTGATGTTCCAAAGAAAGAGCTATCGACAACGAATCTCCTTGTTGGGGCCTCCGAAGTCCGAGTGGTCAGGGTTAAGCAACCGATCGGCTGGGAGGAGCAACACTTGGAGCAACCAACCGGGGCAGGAGAAAACCAGCCTGTGCGTACTGTTCGCAACTACAATTTCTCTGTCCGATTGTTTTAATAAAAAGTGAAACGGATTTTCTTTTGTTTTTCACTCGGTTTTTCAATATTTCTCTGAAATTAATAATTTTCTCTCATTGAATAATATTATTTTACCCAAATATGGGTAAAATTGACCCAAAATTTAAAAACATAAATATGGGTAAATGTTACCTCTTTTTACAATATATCCAGCTTACCCATACCGTATTACCCCGCTAATACGACACCGACTGTTGTCGAATAACCGGGGTAAACTTTTAATTCGACAAACTGGTCACCCTACACCACCATGCTCATTGAAATTTGGCAACTCTATTTTTGTTTTTGTTTTGATTTCCGGATTTGTTATGAAACATAATTTCAACAGATATTGCGGTGGAGCGAATGAAAAGCTCGTTCTTTCTACGATTGTTGTCATCCTCAGTTCGTTCCGGTTGGTCTCCAGCCGGTTTGGATGTCGAATAGCACCAAATCAGAACTTCCGGAATTACCGGCTGCAAGAGGAGCTACTGCGGGTGTGAGTATAAGTGCAATATAAAACTGTTTTACATTTACAGTGTACATCGCTGTGACTTTTGAACACTTTTTAATTCGACATATGTCGAATAAGCGGGGTACGAATTAAAAAGTGTCGTATTAAAACGTGTCGTACGAGCGGGGTAAGACGGTATATGAGTAAAGTGCCTTTACCCATAAAATGAGGTTGTGCACTTTTCGGCGATTATGGGTAAACTTTACCTATATTTGGGTAAACTGACCTTAGCGTGTATGTCTTTTCGGCGCCCCTCCAAGGTTGGCGCCCTTGGCGGGGGCCAACCTGGCCAACCGCACGCTACGGCTCTGATGTCTTCACATCTGGCATCCCTGGTGCTGGTGTTTACATGAGTTTCATATAAAAAAACCAAAAAAACCTTAAAACTTGTAAACTAAAAACCTCTACGACGCCAAGCTGTAACATGACAAAAGGTAAGTTTTAACAGTTAACATAAAAATCATTGTAGATCTTTATATTCACTTAATTGGTCTCTTTTTTGCGAATAAGAAAAACTCAAACTTGCGGACAAACGTAAAGCCGAAAATGAAGGCAAACAAGCCCCGACGGATAAAGCCCCCGCGGGTGCCGCCAGCAACGACCCGGTCGGACCGATCGTCCGGAAGGGAGCACTAATGTCGTTTCGCACCAAAAAGCTCATAAACATCCCGTTGAAGGATATGGTATGTAATTTTGTTCCTTCCGGCAGGCATCCCTCTCGGATTAGTACGGGCATTTTGTTTTTTGTTTCAGCACGGAAGATGTCGATATGTGAACGCGTTCGTAAAGTGTAACCGGGTAGGCGAGGGAACTTACGGGATCGTCTGTGAGTTTGTTTCTACGGTTGAATAGTTTTGTGGGGCTGATTCTAAGTTCTTTTTATTTTTCAGTTCGAGCTCGAGACACGGAAAATGAGGAAATTGTTGCCCTCAAAAAGGTCCGGATTGACCAGGAAATGTTCAAGGATGGCTTCCCAGTCAGCGGCTTGCGAGAAATTCAAATCTTAAAGAACTGTAACCACGAAAACGTTGTCAAACTTAAGGAAGTGGTCGTGGGCAACAGCTTGGAGAGCATATTTCTGGTGATGGAATTCTGCGAACAAGATCTGGCCTCTTTGTTGGACAACATGGAAACGCCATTTTCAGAGTCGCAAGTGAAATGCATTGTCATCCAGCTGCTTAAAGGACTGAAGTATCTGCATTCAAAC
>NC_085137.1:386106688-386150705 GCF_035046485.1 Aedes albopictus
AACGAATTTGTTGACATCTAACGCAACCAACCAGCAGTTACATGATGCGCGTAAAATTGAGTCCAGTTTATGATTCAGTCTTGAAAACGTTTACGTTCTTTGGTGATTCCGTTTCGTGCAAATTTCAGAATTTCTAAGTGTGTGGATTTTTCTTAGTTTATGTGTGGAGCGGACCTGGTGTGATGGTTAGAACACTTGACTATCACGCCGAGGACCTGGGATCGAATCCCACTACCTACAAACTCGCAAAAAGTGAGTTCTTCCTTCGAAAGAGACGTAAAGCGTGGGTCCCGAGATGAACTAGCCTAGGGCTAAAAATCTCGTTAATACAGATAAAAAAGTTATGTTACATGTTTATTATTGATAGAAAATTTTAGAACAAGCATTGGTGAAAGTCACTTTTCTGATTTTTGTCCGCCTGATATCCTATAGTGCCTTGGCTACTGCTGTTGCTAGGGATGGGTGATGCCTCCCGCCACCCCATGCAAAAAAACTAGTGCCCAGCATGCGATGCAACAAAATTAACACATAGTATGAATTTGTTTCAGATTTGATTGAATAATCTTTTTCAATTTGTTTCAATCCCCATTTTGCCTCTGTAAATGTTACAAAGACGTGAAAAATGCTTTTTTTTTATCATAAATTCTTAAATATCTCAAAAATATCATTTAAATTATTTGTTTACTTTGTAGAACATTTGAAAATTCTTAAAAATGTCTGGAAAAAAATACAACGAATAAACTGATTTTGAGGAGTTGTTCTCAAGTAATGGCTTGTATTTCTATAAATTAAGCAGACAGAATCAAAGTTTGTTCGGCAAGTTTTCCTAGAATGTTATTTTCTACAACTTTGCTGAAGACATAAATACGCTATTTGCACTTATGAAAAAAATCAAATTTTTATCTCACTTCTAGGTAGATTAATCACATTAGTGATATTTTTAAAAGAAGGGCTCCAGAATATAGACACTATAGATACCATAGACTCGCGGAGGCGAAGACAAATGTAGCCAAACGAGCTGTCAGTTCTTGTAGCCAAATGAGCATTACGTCACGATTTTAACAGCGACAATGGATTGCGTGACTTCATATTCACTCAGTACACTCTCAATTCAGGGCAAAACACACTAAAATCGTATTCCTCAACCATGCCACTGCGAGACTATGCAATCCATAGTGTCTATACTCCAGAACACTTATTCGAGGACACTGAACCACTACAACAATCAATTTTTCAAACCCAAAATAATTTCAATCAAGAAATTGGGCTTTCGGAAACAGTGTGCACCGTTGCACAGTGGTCCACGAACCAGATTTGGATGAGAGTGATGCATTCAGCACCTTCAAATGATTTTTAAGACAAACATGGTCTTCTACAAAGTTGTTCCTAATGATAAGGACCTCTTTCCAATGTACAGTAGACGTTCGATAACTGCAACATGTTTACGTTTCACTTAGCGAACAAAATTCGATAACTGCAACGTCAGATTGGCGTCAACAACCAATCAATTGACGTTAAATGAATGAAAAATTCATTCGGTAGTTCATTTGGGCTAACTTGGCGCACCGTTTTGACGGATAGCGGTGCGATAACTGCAAATTTGTTGCACTTACCGGACTGGCAGTTAAAAAGCATTGCAGTTAAACCGTTTGCATCGACCGAACGTCTACTGTACATGAAAGGAGGCTGGTCCATATTTATAAAGAAATTCAAAATATTTTTTTTTTCCATTTGCAAGAATAACTATATACAGTCATATCGCAATCGTGGGTCACCCACAATTATGTTTTTTTAATTCTTTTTATTCGTGAATTTTAACTTAGCCTAATTCTTCACACCCACAATTATTGGCCAATCCTATTTGAATAGCATGGTGAACTGTCTGACTAAAATTGTGACAGAGCGACCCATAATTGTTACTGTACATTCTTCAGACTATTTGTGACTGTACATTCTTCAGGAAAGTTGTAGATCTATCAATTTTAATCAACTTTGCTGAAGGCAGTTTGTATGTTTATGGACAGGGGGCCGTACACAAATTACGTCACGCTTGTAGGGGGAGGGGGGGTTTAGCAGAACGTGACAACTCATACAAATAATATTGAGGACCCATACAAAAAGTGTGACATAGGGGGGAGGGGGGGTTGAAAAAGGTCGATTTTGGCGTGACATAATTTGTGTATCACCCCCAGGCCCTCTAGAGATATTTTTCTGAGTTAGCTTAGGGTGGTTCAAGAAAAACTGCTGTTCTGCCAGTAACTTTTACAGTTTCAATTTCTCATCAAAGTCGCCCAAGCAACATGGTCGTTATCTCTTTTAGTTCAATAACTACAGGCGTTTTTCTTTAAAAAAAAATCATAGTTTATTGAAAGGGTAATATTACGGGATGGGGCAAACATAAAAAATATATTTTGCCAGCATTTAAAAGAAGGAATATTGTTATAAAACATAGCTAAAAATTGGAGGGGTGTTTTTCTTGTAACTCATGGTTAAAAATAGCAGAAAAGTCCCTATTTGTTTAGAAAATCATCAACAACTTTTGAACGGAATGGCGTAGCAACACCCAACATTTTTACTGGTTAAGAGTGGAACAAATCACTCTTAACCGAACTCTAGCTCAAGAAACCGTTATTCAGCTAGTTTTGTTTCTTGGGCATTCTCCGCGCACGAAAATATGCGTTTTAAGTTCTGAAACTCTTTTTTCATCAACTTTGATGAGAAATTGGAAACAATAAAAACCTTTTTTAGATGCTGGCAAAAGATATGTTTATGGAGCGGACCTGGTGGGATGATTAGAACCCTTGACTATCACGCCGAGGACCTGGGATCGAATCCCACTCCCGACAAACTCACAAAATATGAGTTTCTTCCTTCGGAAGGGAAGTAATGCGTGTGTCCCGAGATGAACTAGCCTAGGGCTAAAAATCTCGTTGATACAGATAAAAAAAAGATATGTTTATGTTTTCCCTAACCCGTAATAACACGTATTCAATAAAAAACTATGATTTTTGAAAGAAAAACGCCTGTAACTATTGAACCAAAACATAACGACCATCTACGCATACTAAACGACGCGTTTTCAGATGCTCTACAAGTGTTTCTTGGGCGACTTTGATGAGAAATTGAAACTAAAAAAGTTACGGTTTTATTGAATCATCCTAGATACACCGTGGTGCATAATTGATCGGACAAACGCCGATTTTCATACAAAATGACCAAGTTTGAGATGCTGTAACTATGGTTTGCTTTGACGGATTAAGCTCAATTTCTGACACGAAACTACTGATATGCTGAATTTTACGTATACGAAGTACGAAATATTTTCGTTCACGGGTTTGGGCGTTCAAAATGTGCAAAAGTGATCGGATAGCGGCACCCCTATGATTTACACGCGTATTTGTTGTAAATTAAAAAAAAGTTTGAAATCCAATTTCTTTGAAAATATGGACCACCCTAATTTTTATATACTTTGCAAAGAGGTCCTTGTTGAATATTAGAACAACTTTGTAGAAGACCATGTTTGCCTCAAAACTCATTGGCAGGCACTGAATCGATCTTGCCTCGTAAATTTGGTTCGTGGACAACTTTGCACTGAAGAAACTACAGGAGAAATCATAAAATGAACTTTTGAAAAAATAACAGAAGAAACTCTTGGAGGAATGCCTAATGGAGCTCCTAGAGAAAACATTAAAAAATTCAGGTGGAATCTCTAGATAAAAAAAATAGTTCCAAAAGAGTTCCCGGAGGAGTTCCTGGAGAAATATCTAATACAATTCCAAGAGAAATTTCTCCGAAGATATTTCCGTAGAAACCCCTGAAAAACATCTAGAGGCGTCCTTGGAATCCAGAAAATATCAGAAACTGGTAATGAATTACAAACAGAAATTCCTGGAGGAATCCCTGAAAAAAAATCCATAAGAATCCCAGAATGCGTTTCTGAAGAAATCCATTAAGGAGTCTTCAAAGGAGTTTCTGGAAAAATCTCCAGCAAATCCAGGAGAAATTCTTCAAAGAACACCAGGAAAAACCCCTGCCGGTACCTCTATGAATCTCTGAAAAACATCTAAAGGAATCCTTGAATAACCTCCAAGAGAAACCCTTACCTGTTTTTAGTATTTCAGGGCTTCCTAAAATATTTTAAAGAGAAATTCGTGGAGAAATCCCTTTAGAAGTCTATGAACAACTTTCTGAATGAATCAATGAAGAAACACCTAAAGAAGTTCCTGAAGGAACTCCTGGAGAAACCCCTGAAGGAGTTCTTGGAAAAAATCTTGAAGGTTTTCCTGGAGAAATCGGTGGATTAGTTTCTGAAATCTCTGAAGGAGTTTTCAGAGAAATGCCAATAGGAATTCTTGGAAAAATCCTGAAGGAATTAGAAGAGAAATTCCTGGAGGATTCTTTGAAGGAATTCTTGGGGAAACCTCTTCAGCAATTACAGAATAAAATTTCTCTAGCAACTCCAGGAGAAATCTCTCAAAAAATCCAGGAAAAATCTCTGAAGGACTCCAAGAAGAAACTTCTGAAGGAATCATTAAAAAAAACCTGGAGAAATCCTTGAAGCGCTTCTTGGTGAATCCTTGCGCTCCTGGAATGAACCCCTGAACGAGTTTTTTTTTTGAAGAAGTCCCTCAAGAAATTCCGGAAGAAAATTCACAAAGAAAATAAAGCAAATCCTTCAAAGAATTCCAGGAAAAACCTGGTGGAATCCTAGGAGTCTCAAGATTCCAGCAAAATCCTTGAAGAAACTCATGAAGGAATCGTCGCAAAATTCCTGAAAGAACTACTGCGAAACCTCCGAATCAATTTATGAAGAAATCCAATTGATTGATTGATTTATCTTTATTAAAGAGACTTTCAGCACTTG
Source organism: Aedes albopictus (assembly GCF_035046485.1). Lineage (NCBI taxonomy): Eukaryota > Metazoa > Arthropoda > Insecta > Diptera > Culicidae > Aedes > Aedes albopictus. The sequence continues at coordinate 386,111,553 of NC_085137.1, forward strand.
GCTGATTCGAGCAAGAAATCCAAGAAATTTCAGGAAAAATCCCATTACGAACTCTAGGAGGAAAAATCCTTGAAGGAGTTCCTGGAGAAATCTCTTAAAGAGTCCTTCGAGAAACCTCTCAAAGAAGTCCATAATGTGGAGCGGACCTGGTGTGATGGTTAGAACACTTGACTATCACGCCGAGGACCTGGGATCGAATCCCACTCCCGACAAACTCGCAAAATGTGAGTTCTTCCTTCGGAAGGGAAGTCAAGCGTGGGTCCCGAGATGAACTAGCCTAGGGCTAAAAATCTCGTTAATACAGATAAAAATAAAAAAATAAAAAAAGTCCTGAAGCAACTCCTTGAGAAATTCCTCATAGAATTCCAGAAGAAATCCCTCAAGGAACTCCAAGAAGAATCCTTGAAAAAATCCTGAAGAAAATGAAAATTAACTTTCTGGAACCTTGGAGGAATTAATGATAAAAAAGTCCAGCGAAACCACTAAAGGATCTTCACAGGAATTTTTGAATGAACTCCAAGAGAAATCCCAGACGGAGCTTAGGAATGTCTGAAAGCGTTTCTGAGTGAATCCTGGAGGAATTGCCCTGAAGGAGCTCCCGGAAGACTCGTTTGAGAAAGTCCACAAAAAAAAAATCCTTCAAAGAACTTCAAGTGAAATACCTTCATTGGTAAATTCCTGGAAAAATCTTAAAAGGAATTCAAGGAGAAATTTCGAAAAAAAATCCTTGAAATGATTCCTGTATAAATCACTGAAGGAGTTTTTGAAGAAATCCGGAATCAAGGAATTACAGGAAAAATCAAATTCAGAAATTGCAGTAGAACCCCCCGTCAAAGTTCCTAGAAAATTACGTGAAGGACTTCCAGCGGAAATCCTTGATGGAATTCCTGGAGGATTCGCTGAAGGAGTTCATGAAGAAATACCCCAAAGGAGTTCCAAGGAAATTTCATCAAAAAAATCTAGGAGAAATACCTGCAGGAATCTATGTAGAGTTCCTGGAGAAGTCCCTGGAGAAATCTCTGATGCAATTTCTGAAGCAGTCCCTGGAGAAGTTTTTTCAGAAATCTATGAAGGAGTTTCTCGAGAAATCCTTGAACTCCTTAAAGGATTTTTTTTTTTGAAAAATAAAAAAATGAAAGCAATTCCTGAAGGAGTTCCTGGAGAAATCTCTCAATCAAGAGAAAATCCTCGAAGATTTCCAGGAACATCCCTGAAGCAATTTCAAGGAATAAACGTTGAGAAAATTTCTTGAAGAATCTCAGGATTTTCTGGATGAATTCCAGAAGAAATCCCTCAAGGAACTTGAAGAGTTATTGCTTGAAGAATTCCAGAAGAAAACTTTTAGGAAATTTCTAGAACACATCCTCGATGAATCCCTGAAAGAATTGCCATAGGAATCCCTGGTGAAATTCCTAGAGGAATCGTTAAAGAAGTTTCTGGAGGAACCCTTAAAAGAACTCCTGAAGTAATCTTTGAAGAAATTTCTGTAGGAATCCCTGGAAAAAAATCTTAAAGGAATCCCCGAACAATTTACTGGAGAAAACCATGAAGAAATTTTCCTGGAAGAATTCAAAAAGAAATTCCTGGAGCATTTTTTGAAGGAACTTCCAGAAAAATCCTTGAATTAGCACCAGGAGAAACCTCTAATAGGTATTCTAAAGGGATGCTTAAGGAACTCCTGCATAAATCCTAAAAAAACTAGAGGAATCACTGAAGAACTTCTTGAATCAATCCCTGATGGACTTCAATGAGGAATCATTGCAATTTATGAACGAAATCCGTGAGAAACCCTTTAAAGGACTTTTAAGGTTGAAGGATTCGTCATTGACAAAATCGTCATCATTGAAAATTCGAAAGCAGTTTTCTCATTCAAAACTGAAATTACAGCAATAAAAAGGTATTCACTGCATTGCGGGTGGCGAATAAAGTACAGTGAACACATTTTCACTGCGGAAATTTCAGTTTTGAACGAGAAAACTGCTTTCGTATTTTCAATGATGACGATTATGTCAATGACGAATCCTTCAACCTTAAAAGAATCATGTAAGGAACATTCTGGAGGAATCTCTGGAATAATTCCAGGAGGAATCCGAAATAAAAATCATGGAGGACTCTGAGAAGGAACTATCAGAGAAATCCTTGAGTTAATTTCAATAATATCTCCTGGTGGAACTTCAGAAGATATCTCTGAAGGAGTTCTTGAAAGGTACCTAGGTTCTTCTTTCGAAGAAGTATCACTCTTCAGACGAGCGTTGAGACAGCCAATTTGTCATGCTTTTTTATTTGAATAACCTCTACTTTTTGTTTCTTTTGGGGTTTGTAGTTCTGAATTGTCAATGACGTTGTTTCTGTGTAAATTTCAAAGATTTTTTTAGAATATTCAATGCCTCGTTCTTTACTTTGTTCAGACAATCGAGTTTCGGAACACTTCTAACCAAGCCCGGCATAGAATTATGGGTTTCAGAGACGTTTTCAGGGGTTTCGGGTAAAATCCCGGAACCGCACCAGAAACCTCCCTGAAACGTTCTGTAACCCCTTCAAATGCCCTGAAACACATTGAAACGCCCTCAAAAGCACATCTCAGACATCATGGAACCCCTTGAAAACCCTTAAAGCTCTTCTGAAACATCCCTGAAACATCCAGTAGACAGAGGCGTCTCGTCGGCGTGTTCAACCGGTTCATTGCACAGGTATTCGATTTGGAAGAAATAAATAAGAATTGTTTCACCATCCCCGTCTTTGTCATTTTAAATGATATGGATTAAATGTTATATTAATACAGAAACTTAAAAAAATGTTTTTACAAGACTTCAATATCAATACATTGCATCTCCGTTAGAACAAAAAATCTGGTGCGTACCACCCATCCCACCACTATAAGACAGTCGCCCAACTACTACCCACCGTGAAACGGCTGAGAATCAAAACAAGCACACCGCACCGTAGTTCAACTTTTTCTGTTGAACAAGCTCCCATATATGAACGCCCCAACACACTGCAATAGGTCGGATGTTCGTATACGGCCGGAGGTGTAAATGTGTGAGATCAACCCGTTCTACAGGAGAATTTGAACAACGTTTGCTATCACATGCTGGGAGTCTCTCGTGCGCGTTTTTGTTTGACGCTAAAAATGATTCGCATAGGATTGAGTTTAAACTCATTCAAATCGCACATGACAATGCTTCCGCAGAAAACGGATTTCAGCAGAAAATAGTTTAATTACGTGAATGTCGTCAAGTTCTTATCCCAAAATCAAAAAGTGCTCTATGATTACAACTAAATTCTAGCAGAACCATTTTTGCTAAACCAACATACCGCTGTGTGAGCCACTCTCACCGTGTTGCGCCAAAAAGCGCGGTTAACTTGCATGCAGCTTGGCGTCGGTGTCTCTCATCGTGTTCAACCCACCGGCTTGAACGAGAGAGAAAAAACGAAGAAAAAAGAGAGACTTTCTCACCGTCATCATTGCATGCTTTCAATGCGCGTGGCTTGCGCACCACCCAACCATGCGTACCTACTTGCTACTGAAGCTGAATGTGCTTTCATTTAGCGTTTATTGCGTACCTACATTATTCAGTGTCAAAATGCAATAATTGAAGAATTATTCTTATTAAACTTTTCCTAGCCGGGCTGGTTTGTGTTGATCAACATAGGGTATGTGTGCCATCAGTAATCTCACGCTCCCATATTCATCCTAAAACTTATTTTAATCGGCTTTAACATTGCACCAAATTAACCCAGATGATCGTAAAGATTATATTGATTAAGATCCATTTCAGAATCTTTCTCACTATCTGGAAAAGTAGTTTTATTGCATGTTTTGTTAATCATGTCAGACGGACATTCAAGCACCACAACATGGTGGCCATGTGAAGGATTTGTTGTTTGACGAAAGCTTTCTTCCAGTAGTGGAATGGGAAATAAACCCAAACTCTATGTTAAACTTAAACGACTGACGTCTGTAACCAAACGGCCACGAATTCGTTTTGGCTCCAACAAATCTACGATTATTCAGTAGAAAAGTGCACCACTTTCAGTTTTGGAATGCATATAATATGTAATTCTCATCTCTCATACCTGTTCTTTAACACAAACGTACCAAATTCCAATTTTGAATTTATCCTCAATGTTGAAACAGGTCCCCTATTAGACCACGCGTCGCCTCTGCCAGTAGACCCTTCAAACGCCCTGATACGCATCGAAATCGAAGTTGCTATGAAATGAATACATCACAATTTTGTGTAAGCACGCTGTTTAGGGGCCATTCATAAACCACGTAGCCTTTTTGGGGGAGGGGGAGAGGGTGTCTGGCCAAAATCCACGCTCCTTACAAATTTCAAATTTTTTGTATGGACAAAAGTCTACGAGGGGGGGGGGGGGTCTGAGATTGCCCAATTGTGGTCTACGTGGTTTATGAACAGCCCCTTATCACTACTACTACTAATCTACCTTGCCCCCAATCCAAAACCAAATTCAGCTTCAAATCGAGTCCTGAAGCCAGTTCATTTTAAGATCTTCGGGCTCTAACGGACTACAAGATCACTACTTGCTAACATAGTATCAGTGAAGAGAATTGTCAGACAAAAGAGGCACAAAACAAGCAACAAAGAAAGTGCGACGATTAGTCTTTATCCCTACTGGTGACAGATAATGACATGATCTCGATTTTTTTTTGTTGCAGACAAAACGAAAGCTGAATTTGTTGCGTACTTTTCAACTCGTGAATAATCAATTATTACTAACCCAAAGTCGAAACTGTTTGATGATAGAGCTTCACCAGAGTTGCAGTGTTTACCGACTCTAAGTTACCGTTCGAAAATCGCAATGCAAGGCTTAAAAATCTCTAAACTCGTGGTGTACGATGTTAATCCCATTATTTTCAAGTTGGGACAAACTTATGTCGCATGGGTTGTTTTGTCGCAACAAATACAGGTTGCGACATTGTCATTATTGTTGCGCGATGGTTGAATTTTGATTCACTGCCTAATATACACACAACTTATAGCATAGACAGGCACTAGGCCACGCGATTCTGAATATTAAATGTTTTTAGTTTACACACAATGAAGACACCACAATTTATTACTGTTTGCAATAACTATGTTGAGTATTCTCAGACACTTCCCCACCACACAAAGAGTTACTAACGATTTCTAACACACGAGTATTTTTTTCTATCGCACGCTGCATTTTCCGACTAACGAATTTAACACGTCCTGTTGAACCGAAAACGCGCGCTGTACAATGGTTTCAAACACTACAATCTGCCACCGCTTCCTTTGGTGTATGTGTGCTCTTCAAAACTGTCAAACAAAAAAAACGCCCCTCAAAGATACTACAATCGCGAAGCGGTCGTCATAAGTGCCCTGCAGGTGGAGAAACACCCGCTGACCACTCCGGGTCCCTACTCGACGCCTCCGCTACCCCAGCGGCACTTCCACAACACGGCCATGGGGGTGGTTTCGGCCTTCCAGATGACTCCGGTGCTGAGCGGCCGCAGCGAGGTTTCCACCTCCCGGACCGGAAGTCCGATCCCGCGTCCGGCCAGCTGTGCCAGCGGAAGCTACTACGGCTACTACCACGGATCGCCCCGCAGCAACGGATTCGACATCCGGCACAACTCGCCGAAACCGCACTCATCGCCCAAGATGAGACTGAGGTTGTTTCTCGTTTTTGGATTCCCCATGAGAAACCTTATAAATGTTGTTTCTGTTTTCTCCAAATTGTAGAATTGCTTTTAAACGGTTTTGTTCGATCCACATTTTTTTATGATTTGTGAGCGTGTCACATCCCGTAGTAGATGTTGAAATCAATTTTTTGTTTGTTTCACTAAAAAAATATTCACATTTTCTTGTTTTAATTCACTCTTTCGCTAAATGCATGACTTACCTGATCCGAATTTTTATCGTTATTTATTCCCAAAATTAACACGAAAACTAAATCGTTCTTCCTGGCTGATACTAACTTGCCCGATTGATTCGTCACCCCTCCGTAGATACCTGAAGAGCTTCTTCCCGAAGGCGGACGAAGATTTGATTCTGGACGTGCTGGCCAATGCGGACAACAACGTGCAATCGGCATCGCAACAGTTGATCAAGCTGGGCTACGAAAAACGAGAGCAATCGGCCAATCAGCGCGGCTCGTCCCGCAAGGGTTCCGAAAAGGACGCCCAATCGCAGTCGGCGGCGGACGCCAAGCGCGCCGAATCGCAAACGCCTACTCCTAAGCCAAAGTCGCACGACGAGAAGAAGAAAAGTAAGTTGCTGTAGAAGTCTCCAAAATTATCTATGTCCAGATTTTCCAGAAAATTAAGATTCTATTTTACTAACAAACCCTCAACAATTTACAGTCAAAGCTCGTCTCCAAGCGAAATACAAAGACATTGCTGAACGGATCATCCTGATGGCACTGGAGAGCGTAGACTACTCGGAAGAGCGTGCCAAACAGATTCTCAACATCGTTATCCAAGAAGACAAAGATAAGAAAAAGAGCGTTAAAATCGATGCTCCTCACAAACCGGAAGAGGACAAAGAGAACGCCCAAGCAGGTAGCTCTACGCCAAGGTAAGTCGAACCGTGAGAGATTTGCTTGCTTTTTGACACTGTTCTCAATATACCAATGAAAAATATCGAACAAAACAATCTACCTGAATAACGCTTCAGAGCACTAGTGTACTCTACATAAATATGCATGCTATTGTTTTGTTACTACTCATGATATACACTAGAATAACGATTCCTACAAAAAAAACAACAAGTTTAAGTTCCGCTGTTTATGTTCAAAATTCTTCTCTCCATTCTTTTCTTTTTATCGTTTTAATTCGAAAAAATATCTCACCCACATGTCACCACGCGCAAATTCACGTGAATGCCAAACATCGACGCAACTCAAATCAATGTGTGTATGTGTGCGATGCTCGATCGATCGAAACAATAGCCGCAACAACAGTACATCGTCCAATCACGTGCGACCTCCGAAGAAGGGTGCCGCGTCAACACCGGACGAGCACCCGAAGGCATCGTCGGAGGCCGAAAGCGGCGGCACCGATCCGCATTCAACGGCGGCCGACAACGAGAATGCAACCGATGCTTCCATTGAAATCACCACTTCCACTGCAATCATTAACGATTCACCGCAATCACCACTTTCACCGTCACAGCAGTGCAACGGCAACAATCCGCCACCAGCAGTAGTCACCGAAGGCACTACCGATTCGATCACTAATAGCAATAGCGCAGCAACAGCAACCGCTTCCGCAACTACTAAGCAGCCAAGCCGCGCTAGGGCCAAGACTGATCATGCAAAGTATGGTTTTGATGTTGTGTGGATTGTACCTTATTTTCACGTTTTGCGTTGATTGTTTCTGGAAACGTTTGTTGCACTCTTTTCTCACATTAATTCTTCACCATGTCACATCATTTAACGATTTTCGTTTTAGGTTTTGTAGGGGTAGGCGGGGCAATATGGACACCCTAAGGTTTTTGCCAACTTTACCTGGCAAGATGTCAAAAAAGTTTAGTTTTTTGATACATGTATCCTTTTAAAGTCTATTTAGCATCTATTGCATAAAAATGCTCACGAAGAAAAATGATTTATCCACTTCAAAAAATGTTTTGAAAAATGTTAGTTTTTCATGACCGCCTTCAACCATACGGGGCAGAATGGACACCCCCATGGGGCAATATGGACACCATTGAACTTTTACGAATTTCGTACATTATTTACACCTATAAAATCATTTCATTACAAAACAATTATTATTGATGAATAATACGTCGAAGTAGATCATTTTTGTTCAGTTAATTTAAATTCAGGCTGTTTTGGATAAAGCTTCGTTTTTGTCGGCATGTACAGCTGTGCCTAGAACAACTATTTTTCGCTTCTGTCGTTTTTTGACCAATTTGTTTCACCCTATGTCTACTATAGTGAACATTTAACCGAAAATATACTGAAATCGAAGAATTTGGTTGGTTTGTAATTTAGGTTATATTTTTTCCCTTGCCGCTTCTTTCAAAAAGGTGAGTGTCCATTTTGCCCCGGCAGCAGAAGATATTTCCAAACTTGATTTTTGATAGAATAAAGAAGAAAATATAAACATGTTAAGCATGTAGATACAGCAAAACTACTTGCATGTGTTTTAGAAATATCAGGTTTTGATCGACCTGCAATAAATTAATCACTAAATCTTATTTTAGATGGTGTGAAAATTATAATTTCCACGCACAAAAAACGGAGGACGCAACTTTTTCGTGTAAAATCAAGTATAATTTTAATGTCGAATGTTTCTTTCCTGAAACTACGTTTTAGACAAATGGACTATATTCTCCATTCATTAAAAGTTCAAAAAAGTTCGCATATTTCAAAATATTGAGGGTGTCCATTCTGCCCCGGGTGTCCATAATGCCCCGCCTACCCCTACATATAAGATAAACAACGCTAAATTTCAAAAAGGCTCTGGGTGTTGCTTTATCGAAACTTATTCAAACTATTTAAGTTCTAACCATTTCAGTTTAATTTTTGTATGTGATGAGTCTATAATAAGCACTAGCTGCATACAAAAAATCAGATGGATTGAATGCAAGTCAGCTGAGAAATTGCGGTGGGCGTAAAGTAGGTGGTAGCGTCTAATAGGAGACTCGACTGTATTTGATATGATTATCAGGGAATGAAATTATCGACGATTATCCTGAGGTGGATTAAAACTTTTACTGAAATCCAGCAAAATTCCTGATTCGTTCAGCAAACTCTGCTGATCACCAGCAGCTAAGGTACCACTTTAGCTCAACAGGTGGTGGTGCCGTCGGTGACGCTTGCCGTTAGTATGGGAAAATAACAGAGTTCCATATCTTCGTGATAAAGTAGTCTTCGCTTTAAATCTCCTTGAATTCCCTGTATCGGCGTCAGATGCCCCATTAATCTCCAGAATCCTCTTGAGACGTCCCTGACACTCCCTGAAAACGCCACTGAAACCCCCTGAAACGTAACTGAAACCCCCTGAGATATCCTGAAACTTCATGAGACATGCTATAGCTCCGCTGAAAACCCCCTTATTCTCCCAAAGACCCTCTAAACACCCTTGAAATCCCCTGGAATGTCACTGGAACCCCCTCTGAAATGGACCTGAAACGTCCTGAAATTTCCTCTTTGAAACCTCCTGATACACTTTTAAACAGCTAAAAAACCACCTTTCAGAAGCCCCCTAAAACCTCCAAAAACGCTTCTGAAACTCTCTGACTCGTCCCTGGAATCGCTCAAAAAACTGTAAAACCCCAGGACAGTGCTTGTATCTGAGTGAATATGAAAAATCAGTCGTTAGCGCCAGCCACAACTACGAAGAAACGCGAAAAATGTGCGAAGAAAAACATAATCAGCTGCGACCGCTGCGCAGCGCATTGTTCTTCACTGACGGGTTCTCTCGCGAAGCACTGGACAGACTGGAGATCATTCGTTCTCATCTAGGATGTTCTCACCTACTGCGGTGAGGAAAAAGATGTGGAAATGATTCATTTGGTGCTCCAAACTGTTGCTTTTACAGTTTTTTTTCTTCCGATAAGGGAATGTAAGACGTGCAATGAACAAACGCTTCAGTTTTCGAGCACTGCACTGTCCTTGAAACTGCTTGGAAATCCACGAAAACCGCTACAAAAATCTTGTAACGTCCCTGTAAGTCCCGTAACACTACCCGAAACGCCTTTGAAAATCTCGGATATCCCCTCCAAAACCATTAAAAAAGCTTCCTGCTGATACCGTCTATTGCTCCTCCTGAAACTCCCTGTAGTTCAACTACTTTTTACTCTCACCCTTAGAACTTCCTGAAACGACTCCCTTCTGCATTCCCCCCAAGACGCTGTTCGGGTGCCGTTTCCATTTACCATATAAATGTTTGTGCCTGCAGAATAGACTGACGAAGAGTTGATGCAGTGCTGCGTTCAAGAAGTGGTATATCTTACCCCATTTCACTTTATATTAGAAGTATTGCCTCCTAACTGGAATTCCGGATGAATCCTCTCAGGCATTACAAAGGAATCCTGGCAGAAATTTATGGGGCATCCTGACAAGAACCTTGGCAGAAATTCAAGGTTAATCCTTACATGAATTTTGAAGGAATGCTGACAAAGATTCTGGGGAAATCCTGACAAGAATAACGAAGGTATGCTGACAGCAAATCTGAGGGAATCTTGACAGTAATTCCGGGGGAATACTGAAAAGAATATCGGGGGAATCCTGACAAGAATTTCTGGGAAATCCTTGCAGGAATTTTGGAGGATTCCTAACAGAAATTCCGGGGGATCCTGACTTGAAATCTGGCGAAATTACGGGAGAATTCAGACAGTAATTCCCGTGGAAGCTTGACAAAAATTCCGAAATAATCATGACAAGAATTCCAGGATTCCAGAAAAATCCCGACAAGACTCCCGATAGAGTACTGATAAGACTCCCGGGAAAATCCAAATAAGTATTTCGTGGAAATCCTGACACGAATTTCTAGGGAATCCGAACAGGAATTGCGGGAAATTCCGCAAATTAATTGCCCGTTCTCCCCAAATTGGGAAACTTCAGACAGATTCTGGGGAAATGCTCAAATGAATCCTGGCAGGAGTCCCAGGGGAATCCTGACAAGAATACCGAAGGAATTCTGACAGCAATTTCGGGGGAATGCTGACAAGAATTTCAGGGAAATCTTGACAGCGATTTCTGGAGAATCCTGACAGAAATGTTGGGGAAATTCTGACAGATGTTCTGGAGAAATCCTGACAGGAGTTCCAGGGAAATCCTGAGAAAATACCGAAGGAATTCTGACACCAATTCCGAGTGAATCCTGGAGAATTCTGAAGGAATTTCGGGGGAACCCTCTTTAGACTTCCGTGGGAATGCTGACAAAAAATCCGGGAGAATCGTCACAGGAATAACTGGGAAATCCTGACTACTATTCCGGGAGAATCCTGACAGGAATCTCGAGGGAATTTTGATAGACAGGAATCCAGGGGGAATACAGGGGGAATGCTGACAGGGATTCCAGGAGAATGACGATAAGAATTTCGGAGGAATCATGACAGGAATTCCAGGGGAATTTTGACGAGATCCCCAGGAGAATCCTAACAGGAATTCAGAGGGAATCCTGACTGTAAATCCGGGGGAATCCTGACAAGATTTCCGGGTGAATCCAGGATAATTTTGACAGAAATTTCACTGCAAACCTGACAGGAATCCAGGAGAATCCTGACAGGGATTCCGGGGGAATCCTGACAGGGATTTCGGGAGAATCTTGACAGGGATTCCGAGAGAATCCTGGCAAGGATTTCGGAGGAATCTTGACAAGGATTTCGGAAGCATCTTGACAGGGATACCGATGGAATCCTGACGGGATTCCGGTGGAATCCAGACAGGAATTCCGGTGGAATCCAGACCGGAATTCCGGTGGAATCCAGACAGGACTTCCGGTGGAATCCAGACAGGAATTCCAGGAGAATCCTGACAGGAATTCCGGTGGAATCCAGACAGGAATTCCGGTGGAATCCAGACAGGCATTTCGGTGGAATCCAGACAGGAATTCCGGTGGAATCCAGACAGGACTTCCGGTGGAATCCAGACAGGAATTCCAGGAGAATCCTGACAGGAATTCTGGTGGAATCCAGACAGGAACTCCGGGGGAATCCAGACAGGACTTCCGGTGGAATCCAGACAGGAATTCCAGGGGAATCCTGACAGGAATTCCAGTGGAATCCAGACAGGAATCCCAGCGCAATCCTGACAAGAATTCTAAGGGAATCCTGTCAGGAATTCCGGGGAAATGCTCACAGGAATTCCAGGAGAATCCTGACAGCAATTCTACGGAAATCTTGACAGGAATCCTGACAGGAATTCCAGGGGAATCCTGACAGGAATTCCAGGGGAATCCTGACAGGAATTTTGAGGGAATCCTGACAGTAAATCCGGAGGAATCCTGACAAGATTTCCGGGTGAATCCAGGATAATTTTGACAGAAATTTCACTGCAAACCTGACTGGAATCCCGGAGAATCCTGACAGGGATTCCGGGGAAATCCTGATAAGGATTCCGGGGCATCCTGACAGGAATTTCAGGAAAATCCTGACAGGAATTCCAGGAAAATCCTGACAGGAATTCCGGGGGAATACTGACAGGAATTCCGGGGGAATACTGACTGTAACGACCCGATCAATGTCCGCGTGACCAACCGAATGTCCGAACTAACCAGCCGAATAAAGGTTTACCGCGTCTTGAGAATGCGTCCGTACTGTTGTGTGTCCGAAGCCAGACTGTCGCTTCTCGGTCATCGTCCGACGGATGACATACACTCAAACGTGTATGTGTGAGCGCTATGTTACCAAACGGGGGAGCATCCGCAGGTATCAAATCTGCATCTTTGGTATGACCGTTACACTGACAGGAATTCCGGCGGAATACTGACAGGAATTCCGGCGGAATACTGACAGGAATTCCGGGGGAATACTGACGGGAATTCCGGGGGAATACTGACAGGAATTCCGGGGAAATACTGATAGGAATTCCGGGGGAATCCTGACAGGAATTCCGGGGGAATCCTGACAGGAATTCCAGGGGAATCCTGACAGGAATTCCGGGGGAATCCTGACAGGAATTCCAGGGGAATCCTGACAGGAATTCCGGGGGAATCCTGACAGGAATTCCGGGGGAATCCTGACAGGAATTCCGGGGGAATCCTGACAGGAATTCCGGGGGAATCCTGACAGGAATTCCGGGGGAATCCTGACAGGAATTCCGGGGGAATCCTGACAGGAATCCCGGGGGAATCCTGACAGGAATTCCGGGGGAATCCTGACAGGAATTCCAGGGGAATCCTGACAGGAATTCCAGGGGAATCCTGACAGGAATTCCAGGGGAATCCTGACAGGAATTCCAGGGGAATCCTGACAGGAATTCCAGGGGAATCCTGACAGGAATTCCAGGGGAATCCTGACAGGAATTCCAGGGGAATCCTGACAGGAATTCCAGGGGAATCCTGACAGGAATTTCAGGGGAATCCTGACAGGAATTCCAGGGGAATCCTGACAGTAATTCCACGGGAATCCTGACAGGAATTCCAGGGGAATCCTGACAGGTATTCCAAAGGAATCCTGACAGAAATCTCGGGAGAATGCTGACAAGAATCTTGAGATAATCTTGATAGGAATACCATGGGAATCCTGACAGGAATCCCGGGGGGATCCGGATAGGAAGCCCGGGGGAATCCAGACAAGAATCCAGGGGATATGCTGAAAAGGATTTCGAGAGGATCCTGATAAGAATTCCGGAGGAGTCTTGAAAGGAATTTCAGAGGAATCCTGACAGTATTTGCGGGGGAATCCTGACTAGATTTGCAGGTGAATGCAGGATAATTTTACAGGAATATCAATACAAACCCGACAGGAATTCCAAGGTGAACCTGACAGTGATTGAAATTTCGGGGAAATCCTGAGAGGGATTCCAAGGGAAACTTGACAAAATTCCGGAAGAATGTTCACAAGAATTCTGGGAAAATCCTGACAGGAATTGCAGGGGAATCCCAACAGGAATTATTTAAGATGATTACTTTTCGGTGTCATATAAGGGGGTTAGAAGCAAAGCGGTGTAAGTGACGAAAACTCACTTTGTATTAAATGAGGTTTAATGTTTTGTATGGAAGTTTCAAAATCGACCCAATTTTCTATGATTTGTTGTAATTTTTCAAATCATCGTAAAAAAACTCAAAAAAAAGGTCCTGAAAGCTTGGAATCTGAAGAACTTTTAAATATGATCAGCTCAAAATCGGCAGAATGGCCCCTTACACCCCTTTGCATCTGGACCCCTCATATATAAATTACGCAACGAACCCCTTTCTTTTTCCTTGCGAAACGGCCCAACTGGGACAGAACCTACTAATAAGCTTAGTGTGTTATGAGAACTTTTTTTGACAAATGATTATTTTACAAATCATGTCTCAGAATGTCATTTGAAAAGGGAAAATAAAGCAAACAATGAACTGATATGTAATCAGATACCGTATTCTTTTCAGATATTTCTCCAAATGTTCCTGGTCGGATTCATACAGCATTTTTCGCTGAAATACTTTTTAGACTACACCCTGGAATCCTTCGAGCAGTTTCTGTTAAGGTTACTCCAGAAATTTCTCCAAGGATTCCTCCAGTCCAGAGATTATATCGGAGGATTCCCCTAAGAATTCCTTATATTGATTCTTCTTGGAATTTTTGAAGGAGATACTCTTGGGAATCCTTCAGAATTTTTTTCTAGGATTGCTTGCTACAGGAGTTTCTGTTGGAATTTATGTAACATTTTTCCTCCATCAGGAACTCCAGTTGGGATTTCTCAAGAAATTCCTGTTGTAGTTACTCCAGCAATGCCTTCTGAAATTTCCCCAGAAATTGCTGCTGTGATTCCTTTGGAAATTCTTTCAGAAATTCCTCTAGGGATTCCTGCAGAAGCTCTTCCTGTGATTCCTCTTGGTGTCTGGCCATTAGGCCGAATGTCATTTTGCCGAATAGGCCATTTGGTCTGATGCCGTTTGGCCGAATTATGATCGAAAGAATTCAGAGGCGCGGGCAAACTCCGGGTAAACAATAGTGCGCGCAGTGCTTGCAAAAATTATTAACGAAGATTTTCACTATAGGCTTTTCTTTCTTGATTAATTTATTAGGAACCTTTGACGTTCCAACTATCAAATTCAGAAATATTTCTGTCTTACAATTATAGGCAATTATTGCTAATTTAACCATTAAAAGATTAACCAGCGTTGAAAGTCGTAGATGTTTCCTACTTTAAATCATAGTTTTTTTTCGATATACACTGATGCAGAGAATAGTGGCATATTCACTTGACTTCCTCATTTCTTTTACGGCCAAACGGTATTCGGCCAGACGACCCGCAAACCTCCAGATTTGATCTAACCCAAGTAACACACTTGTCACAGAAGAGTCACGGCGGCGCAAGTTTTTTTTGCGTAGAAGTCACTGTGACCTACTTATAGCAAGTAAGTATTTATTTGTTAGAAGTAAGTCACAGTAGCTTTTGCGCAACAAAAACCTGCGCTGTCGTAACAAGTGTGTTACTTGGGAAGGTTTCTTCCAGGGCCTCATGGAATTTTTCAGGAAATTCATCTTGGGATTGCTCCAGTACCTAATATCTACTGAGACTCCTAAAATTGTTCGTGCTGGAGTTTCAACAGAAATTTTTGCTGAAATGCCTCCAAAAATTCCTCCAGGGTTTTCCTAAACATTGTTCCACAGATTTTTAAGGCATTCCTCCAGAAAAAGCTTTACTGATCCATGGTTTTCTCCAGAAATTTATATTTCTCCCACAGGAATCAATTAAATTCTCTCTGGATATCCTTCCTAAAATTCTTCTAGGGATTCCTCTAGGGATTGCTTCAGTGACGTCATAATTTCATACTATGATTCTTTTAGAAAATACTTCAGTGATTCCGCTGAGCTTCCTCAAGCAATTCCTGCTAAGGTTTCACTAGAAATCCCTTCTGAGATGGTTCCAGAAACTCTTTCAAGGATTTTCTGGCGATTGCTTTATGAAATTCCGCTGGAATCGCTACATGGATTCAGTGTCACAAACAAAATAAAATAATAATTGAAATATCGCAAACTGGATTTTTGTGACAATTTCACAATGCGATATAACGTGAGTAGGGGCTCAAGTTGACCATATTTGTATTATCTGATGATTCACCTTAAGCCGAACAAAGCTTCGCTTTGCGATTTTCGGGCTATCACTGCGAATTTGTGAGCATTGCACTGCCTTGTGCAGCATAGTTGTCCCATATCCCTTTCGTGACGAGCCAGCACAATTGTGCTGTTGAGCGATAAAAGTTATGCGTATTTTTTCCTCTGTTTAATCTTTGTCCTATGTGATGTAAATTGTTTCAATAATTCAGCCATTACTTATACTTGTATGTATGCAAACAAACTTCTGTTTATGTTGCCTTTGAGATTAACCATAACAAGTTAAAGAAAAAGTGGACAAAAACCGTAAAACAAGAAAAAGTTTTATCTGTCGCATATTTTTTATTTCCGTTTTATCTAGGTAGTCGAAGCAAGAAATCGAAAGACAAAGTGTAGTTCTTTCAAATGAGGAAACATTATTGTTGTTTGGTTGGGAAATCTAAGAGTTCTGGAGAGCCAAAGTTTAGCCATTTGTATGGAGATTTCACTTTTTTGCACTCCGTCACGAAAGGGATATTCTATGGGAATCTCTATTAACATGGGAGAACTATGCTGCACACGTTAGTGCACCAATGTTGAAGAATCAACATGAATTAGTTTCAATACATAGTATATTAATAATAATTGACTATTGGCAGGTACGAAATAGATCCACATTCTGTTTTGTCTCTGACGGAAATTTTCAAATTTTGTCTCTATCTCTTCAAGATTGAGATAAATGATTATTGGCGCGTCTTCTTTGTTGTTTGTTTAGCGTCTCTCTTCTGTGATAATTTTATTTATTTACTGAGCATTGATAAGCAAGTTATGACACATAGTCATACTAGCCCTTGAATCACTAGCCAATATCACCTCTCACTATATTGTTTGGATTGATAAGCCAGTTTTCGATAAAGCAACACAGATAAAACACCCAGCAGAGCCCGAATACGAAATCCTTCTCATTTAGTGAAACGCATTTAACACCGATAGCACATAGAACGAAAGCCACTCGCTTCAACATCGCTATCACCGTTACTTTTAGTGAAGTGAACAGTCGCGTTTACGATCATTGTTTAGTTTTCTTTATGCAGTTTTAAATATTGTCAGCTAAACATTTCAATAGGGTTAGTCATTGAAAACATGCGTCTTTAGTTCAATATTCCATAAAAAAAAACAAGTTGATCAAACATTTTTATTGAAGAAAATTTTTTTCGTTTCCTAAGTTAATCCTTTGAAATGTTTATTTTATTGAATGTTAAAGCCCGTTTCATAAAATCAATGCAACAAGCTTATCCCTTTCTTCCGTTTCCGTTACCAAATTCGCTCTCATCTCTTCCGGTGCACTCTCTCCTGTATGTATGCTCATTTTCTCGATTCGATCTGCTCTTTTTTCTCCATTTCGTTTCTCGTTTCTCTTCCCCCTGCTAAACGAAAATAAAACAAACAAAAAAATCCCTGCATTACCTGTTGGTTTGGTGTCGTCGCAAACGCATCGCCCCGCCCCCTTTCGGCGTAATGTTAGGTATTCTATTTTTAGAAGCTCCTCGTCCGAGGACGAACTGGATGCGGCGTCGCCATCGGCAGCGATCGGAGACAAGATGACACCCGGCGTCAACGTGCCCCGAATCGCCAGCAAGGGTCCCAATGCCAAACTGTTCAAGGGTCCGAACGACGATCTTCTGCTGTGAGTATATCATGTTCGGGAGATATTGCTGTATATCGTACGTTAAGCATTAAACGTGGCTCTATATTTGCATTTAATGCATCCTGTTTAGTTATAAATTGACGAACAAACTTCTAAGTAAGAATAAGCAACACAGATAAGAAGCACTAAATATACACATATAATGCTACTATAAAGCCTATTTATTGCTTCTCAGTCTTTGATATGTAAACAAGAAGCATTAGTTAAGCAGATATAAGCTTGCTGAAAGTTTCTAAATACTGATCAATGGCTTTTCTGCATTTGTAATGCTAATAAATCACGTTACAGCATTTATAATGCTAATTCAAGCTTCATTATTAATGCTAACATCTTCTTCTCTGCTATCTCGAATCCCCTACTTTCCAGAGCGGACTACGTCACGTGGAACGGTGCCAACCCGGACCTGGCCAAGGGATCCCAAAAGCTGGCCCTTGGTCCGGATCGATCAATCCGCCTGGACCGGGGCACGTACAAAGCCCGCGGTCCCAATGCGGACCTGTGCAAGGGCCCGGCCGCCGGACTGGCCAAGGGTAGCATGTACGCGCAACTCAACTGTTCCCTGACGGACGTCAAGTGCAACTAGGGACGATTCCGGCGGAGTCGCTCGGAATCGCCACGGCTCGCGAAACGCTATCTGTACTACCACTGAAAATGTTTCTTATCTTGTTATGATTTAAGGTTCTGTAGCTATTAGGAAAAGTGTTGTTGTGTCCGTTTTACCCAGTTTTACTTACACAAACCTGTCTTCTTCAAAACTTAAGAGTGCAATAATGTGTTTGAATCGAATACGAGTTGTCTTAACCTTTACGTACTAATGAAAGCCTATATTTATGGGACGTACCAATGAATCTATAAATGGGACAAGTTTTGATTAACTTGGTGGATATACTTATATAACAAACGATTGATCTGATTTTAAGAAAAAAAAGTTTATTTTTTTACACAAAAGTATTGTATAACCACAACAAAAAAATGGAACCAAAGTGTTTGGGTAACAAAATAAGGCGGCATGTTTTGAGAGTACAAGAAAAGTCGATAGATTGTTCACACATACTAAAAACAATCCAGAAGTTACAGAGCACATTGTTACTAATTACTGTAGATCACTACTTAGCAGGAGAACACAGTTATTAAAGTTCTTTGTAGCGGCATCGAAAAATAGCTCTAGATGAACACATACATCGTGAAATGTTAAATGATGCGAAATGCTTCGGATTACTTCACCTGGATTCAGAACGTGATGATTATTTTATTACTCAAATCAAAGCCCACTCCGAAACATTTTTGAGATATTACAGGTCAGCCAAACTATTCAGGAGTTCGAAATTCCAGGTCTACATTTGTAACAGTAGCCAATTAGGCAATACTGAGTCACGTGGCATTGCCCTGAACCGCACTCAAGACCAATAGACATTGTTATACATTTTTGTGACATTCTGGGTCATCCAAACTGTCCTGGAGTTTAATCCTCGACATCTACATCCATTACGGTTGCTGTTCTCACTAAATACTGTAACATTTAATAACTATCTATCTGTACTCCCCTTGGAACCTTGTGAACCATCCTCTGGGATATTCTAGAATCTAGGCCAACCACACTTTCTGGAGTTTAGAACTTCAGGTCTACAGTAGTAACGGCATCCATTTCCGCTACATTGAGTAGTAACGCTGTATAATCAACCATGTTTGCGGATCCTTCTTGATGACATTTTTTTCAGCTGTTCTGGGACGTCAAAACTGCTTAGAATATAAGTCAGACTATCCTGGAGTTCAGATGTACACATGTGACAGCAGCCATTTGCACTTAAGTGAATAATGTTACACACTACGAAAAAATCAAAATTACTCGTGACGTAAATTTATTGCACAGAACGTAAACAATTAAATGACGTAAATTTGTAGGTCTTCTGACATAATAATACGTCATTCTTGTAAAATTGAGTTCAATGTGACGTAAATACTTTGTGAATCGTGCATCACTACGTTTCATATGACCAAATATTCAGTAAAATGTGACAGAAAATTACGTCACTTGGCCGTTAAAATTTACGTCATATGTGTTGGTTGAATATGTGCATCCAGTCCAGAGTGACGAAAATTTACATGATTTTTTCTAAGTGTGTAGGGATTTCACCAGGGATAAATCTAGGGATTCCTACAAGGATTTCTTAATTGATTTCGCTGGGAATGTCTACACAGATCCATATTGAGATTTTCTACGGGTTCTTATTTGGATTCATCCTGGGATCCAGAAATTCATCTAGCAATTTCTTCTGGAATTGCTGAAGGATTCCTACGATTTCTACAGATTTTTTTCAGAGATTTATCCGGTAATCCTGTTATGGGTTTCTTCAGGGAACTGTCCAAGTATTTTTAAAGAAATTTCTCTAGATATTTCTCCAATGATTCTTTAGGGATTTCTTTATGGATTCTTCAAGAGATTTTCCCAGCAATCAAACTAGGGATCCCCTAAGGATTTATTCAGGGTTTTTTCTGGGAATTTATCTAAGGATTCCTTCAGCAAACCCTATGGATATTGATTTTCTCCAGGAACTTATCTAGAAACTCTTTCAGGGATCAATCTTCAGGAAACTCTCGGGGAATTTCTCTGGGGATTCTTCCAGAGAAGGATGCTCCGCGGAATTATCTAGAGATTTTTCGAACAATTCTTCTAGAGATTTCCCCAGGGATCAATCTAGGGATTCTTCTAAGGATTTCTCCACTGATTTCGCTGAGAGACAAACTCCACCGACTCTTTCTGAGATTTGCAAGGTATTTTTCCAGGAGCTCTTCTTTTGATTCCTCCAGAAGTTTTTCTATCGATTTTTCGCCACAGATTCCTTTATGAATTTCTCCAGACATTTATGTTGTAATCCTATTATGGATTTCTATAGGGAACTCTCCGAGGATTTCTCTAGGGATTCCTCTAGCGATTTTTCCAAAAAATCCTCTATAGATTTTCCCAATGATTCCTCTATGGGTTTCTCTATTGTTTCTTCTAGGGATTTTCCTACGGATCAAACTAGGAATCCCCTAAGGATTTATACAGGAATTTATCTAGCAACTCCTTCAGGATTTCCGCTAAGAGATGCTTTTAGGGATTTGCTCAGGGATCCTTCCAGAGGTTTTTCTTAAAATCTAGGAATTTCCCTAGGAATTCTTTCAGAGATATGTCCTGCGATTATTTTCAGGGTTTATTCTATGGGTTCCTTTGGGATTTTTTTCAGGGCTTATCCAGAAACTATTTTGGCGACTTATCCCGGAATTGTTTAAGGGATTTCTCCAGGAATTCCTTTAGCTTCCTCTTAACTTCTCCGAGCCGAGCCGTTATCATCTGAAGCTAATTGGAAAACTTCAGGATGATGTATGTCGCTTTTGCGACATGGATAAAGAAGACTCGGAACATTTGTTGTGCCGTTGTCCGGCAATTTCTGCTAAAAGAATTAAGTTCTTCGACAAGGGGCTAATAGAACCCCTTGATGTATGGAGAACAAACCCTAATGTGGTAGTACAGTTCATCCGAACTGTCGCACCGTGTTGGGATCAGGCTTACAGTCAAGGTTTGATTATTGCTAACTCCAATAGTAATACGTCAACTTGACATAGCTAAATAAAACTGGGGCATATGTCACAATAGATCTAACAACTGGTCGCAGTGACTTATTCAACAAGGAATAAAAAAAAAAAAAAAACTTCTCCAAGGATTCTTCTAGTGATTTCCCCAGTGAATAGGATTTCTCTAAGCGGAATTCTCCAGGGATTCATCCAGAGATTCTTCTAGAGATTCCTCGAGGAATTCATCCAAGAATTCTTCTAGAGAATTATTCAGGGCTTCTTCCAGAAATTCAGCAGGCGATATCTCCATAGTTGTTCTATGGGATTCACTAGGAATTCCTCTAGAGATTTATACATGAATTTTCTGTTGGGATTCCTTCAGGAATATTTCCATGAATTTACGTACCTATTTCTTCAGAAAAACCATCGATAATTTCTCATGACATTTCTTCAGAAATTTCTCCGCATATTCCTTCGAGGAGTTCTCCAAGGATTCTTCTAGGGGTTTCCCCTGGGATTAATCTAAGGATTACATCAGAGATTTATCCATAAATTCTTTCAAGGATTTCTCCAAGAACTGTGTTACCCGACGTCTCCACTAGACAGAAATGTCTTGCCTTGTCATGGAAGAAATGTTCTCTCGCCGTTTGCAATAAGAGCAGCGGTGTTGAATACCTCTATAACGTTTTCTCTTTATGGCAGCAAAATGTCAAGGCATGTCTGTCTAGTGGAGATGTGGGGTTAGGAGTTGTTCTAGAGGTTTCTCAATTCATTTCTTAAAAATTTCAAAGCATTATTCTAGGGATTCCTCTATAAATTTCTCCAGAAATTCTTTCAAAAATTTTTCCAGGATTTTTACAGGAGTTCTTCTGCGGATTCCTTCAGAAATTTCTCCTGAGATTCGTAAAAATATTCTTCTATTGATCTCTCCAAGGCATTCAGATTTTTCTACAATTTTTTCCTGCAATATCTTTCTGAATTTCTTCTGGAAATTCTCAAAGAAATTTATTCGGGGATTCCTTTCGGTTTTTCTCTCTGGATTTCAACAATAGTTATTCCTAGGGTTTCTGCTAAAATTCCTCCAAGGGTTTCTTCGGAAGTTGTTCACGGATTTTCTGGAGGGGCTCCTTCCGGGATTTCTTCCAGAGATTTTTCGTTCTTGCTCCAGAATCCTTCACGAAATTCCTCCTGTAATTCCATCAGAAAATGTTCGTTCCCAATGGGAAACTTCCCATCTTCTACAGTTCTTTTCCGAAATGTCTATAAATGTCCATAGTTCTCACGGTTTCTTCCGCTGTCGGGATGTCTCTAAGAGTTTTTCAAGATTTATAACCGAGTTTCACCCATATTCTTCCGGGGTTTCTTCCTTTGGGGATTTCTGCAAGGGTTATCATACATTTGCAAGCAGATACATTCACTTGCTGCCTCTGAAACATCTTATTAAAAATCAATGTATAGAACCCTTTTTCATATTTGTTTTACCTGGAACGTTGTAGAACAATATATTAGCATAGTATTAATAGTTAAGTTAACACGAGGAAGCAAACGCAACTCCCTACGGCGTGACTGTAATTTACATTCACCACGTTGCGAGATGCCTTCACAGCTCACTCACGACTTTGGTATGTGTTTGCGACCCTTATGTTATTCACGAATGTAATTCTTCTTGTAATTTCTTTCAGAGGGGTTTCCAGGCTTCTCATCATAGATGTTTCCAGGATTACTTGCAACGATCCTCCTGAAATTTTTTAGAGATTCTCGCGGCATCACTACCAGAGGTCTTTCCGAAATCCTTACCGGATTATTCCCATCAGGGAAAACCAACAAAGTTCCTTGTAAGATATTTTCGTAGAAATATCGTAAGAAAACCAGGTGAAATCTTGCGAGAAACTTTGGGAAGACATATTGGAGACATCTCGTTAGGAACTTCGGAAGAAATTCTGAAAAATTCAAAAAAGCTTCATGAGTAGTACCGGGAAGAAATCCCTGGAGGAACGACGAGCGAAATCTCGAGAGAGACTCCAGGAGAAATCTATGAAAGAATTCCTTGGAAAAATTTTTGCAGAAAACTCACCAAAATCCTGGGATAAACAATCGGCAATCCAGAAAAAACTATTACTACTCTTGCTACGTACTACATGAGAGATATTCCTGAAAAAACTTTGGATAAATTTTTGAAGGATCTATGGATGTAATCCAACGAGGCACTCAGAAAGTATATTGGGAAAACCTCTGGAAGATAACCCGGGCGGTACTCTTGCAGGGACTGATTTCTGGGAGGAATTCTTGTATAAATCTCAGAAACCACACGCAGAAACTCCGGAAGAATCATCGGGAAAATCTCGGAAATCTTAGGAGCAAATCTGTATAAATCCTAACTCATGAAAGAGTTTACTAGTGATCATCGGATAAACTTGTACTTTTATCATACCGAATACTTTGTTTCTAGTATGTTCGAAAGTTGTAGTTAAGTAAACTCGTTCCTATTCTTACCGAGTAGTATATTTACTATTGGAATTTTCTAGAGATTTATCCATGAATTTCTCAAGGGATTCATCTCTAGGATTTCCCATAAAATACTCCTATATTTTTTCCAGCAATTCCTTCAGAAATTTCTTCACGGATTCATCTAGGGATTTTCATTGATATTTCCTCAAGGATTTTCCGGCAATAGTTAAATGGATTTCTCCTGTGAATCCTCTAGTGTTTTATCAAGCAATTCTATTTTGGACTTATCCAAGAAATGCAGTAGGTATTTCTCCAATTATTTCTTTATAGGTACATATAGTAATCCCAGCGAGTAATTGATGATATTTTCATGAAAATTTTCACAATTTCTTTCAAGGGCGTTTCAAGGCTTTTTTTCGTAGCTATTTCCAGAATTACTTGCAGCGATCCTCCTGAGAACATTTTAGAGATTCTCACGGGATCACTGTCAGAGCTCTTCCCGAAATCCCTACCGAATATTGTTTGGAATTCCTCCAATAGTTGCACCAGGAGTTTTTTCCTGAATTTTTTCCCGGAATATCTGCTGTGAAAACCTACAAAGTTCCTTGTAAGAAATTCCCGGAGAAATATCGTAAGAAAATCAGGTGAAATCATACGAGAAATTCTCGAGTCTCGACGCGACATCTCGATAGGAACTTCGGAAGAGATTCTGTGACATTTCGAAAAAAAAAAACTTCGAGAGTAATCCCGGGAGGAAATCCCTGGAGGAACTACGAGCGAAATCCCGAGAGAGTCTCCTAGAGAAATCTCGGAAAATTCTCTGAAAGAATACCTTGGAAGAACTTCTGCAGAAATCTTGCCAAAACCCTGGGAGAAACAGTCAGCAATCAGGAAAACTACCAAGACAAATTCCAGAACAAACTTTGGAAAAAATTTGAAAGGATATCCAGAAGAAATCCAGCGAGAAACTCTGGAAACATATAGTTTCCTGGAACATATCCCGGGAGGTACACCTGCCGGGACTGATTCCTGGGACGAGTTCTGGTAGCAATCCTAGGAACAACTCTAATTCCGTAAAGACCCTCGAAAGAATCTCGGATGCAACTCCGGGAGCAAATCGAGTAAAACAAAAGAAAAAACTTAAACAAATCGCCGAAGAAATGTCTAACTCATGAAAGAGTTATTGGGATCACAGGTTTTCTCCAGAGTTTACTAGTTATCATCGGTATAACCAAGATAACCGATTCAGCCCCATTTTTATTAGAAAAATGGGGATAACTTCTCAAAAATTGTAGTAAATACTACTTTTATCATACCGAATACATACTATGTTTGTAGTATGTTCGAAAGTTGTAGTTTGGTAACTCGTTTCTATTTATACTGAGTAATATTTCTCCTTGAATTTCTGAAGGAATTCCATCAGAATTTGTCCACGGATTCTACCAGGAGTTTTGCTATGCATTTCTCTAGGAATTTTCCCTGAAGTGAGCAATTGCTTTAGAAATTTCTTCACGGATTCCTCTAGGGGTTTTTATAGATATTTCCTAAAGCATTTTTTTGGGATTTATTCGGCAATTCGTTTAAGAATTGCTCCAGAGGATTCTCTTCTAGGAGTTTTTTCGCCAACTTTTCCAGGAATTATTCCAGTATTTAATCAAGCAATTTAATTTTGAACTATTCCAAGGAATGCTATATTTCTTCAATTATTTTTTATAGGTATTTCTCCGGGAATACCCCTAAGGATTTATACAGATATCAATCAATAAATTCTTTGTGCATGGTAGAATACGTGGCATTACTTTAAATCAAGGTTACTTTCAATCACCCGGCAATCGTTTAACTCATTTGGCTATAACTCAGTTCAGAAGCTTGTTATTATAATGTGTTGTTCGGCAAACTTGTATGGTAGTGTTTTTCTCACAATTGTCACCAAGGACCAGAGATGCCAAATATACAGATTTTTCTGTATTATACAGATTTTTAGAGGTTGATACAGACAGGATACAGAGTACAGAAAAAATACAGATTTCATGATCATGATACAGATTTTTCCTCCACATATTTTTTCCTCATACATCCACGCAAGATGGAAAACAAAGTAATAAAAATTATTGAGAGTACAAATCCATATTGTTCAGATTTAAACACAATTTTCAATCATTCCATTCATTATTCCATAAGAAATTTTTTTTCGACTTAAATTTACTAAAAAAAATATTACGAAACATAAAACGTCCTAGATGTGCAATAAGCATATGTGAAGGGCGGGCAAGTTTTTCAGCAAGTTTTTAAAGATAATGTTGTTGTATGAAAAAAATAGAATAATCTACACTCCCGATCAAAAGTTTAGGGTCACCCCCTCAAAAACATGTCATTTTTTGGGCCCATATCTTCGCTAATTTGCGCCCGATTTCAAAACCCTAGGTTCTATTCAAAAGATAATAAGTCAAAGAAACTTTGAACATGATTTAAAAGAAACTTTTTCAAAAAAATTTGTATGTAAACTTAACCCAATGTTGCCAAATTTTCTAAAAAATGAATATAAACTTACGGCAGTGTCGCTGGAATTTGGGTCGACCAAATTTTAAGATGAGAGCGGTAATATAACCCATTTTCTATTAGCTTTCAACTGCTTCTTATAGAACTTAGCTAAAATGCCAAAAAAAAAAGTTATTAAGAAAATTAGCTCTTCATGTCATCGACCAAAAGTTTGGGGTCACTCCTCAATATGATGTATCAGCCAAAAGTTTATAGTAACTTTCGTAAAACATGGAAAAGTGATTTGTTGATATCTTCGTCATCTATAATTCCATTTTAATTATGTTTGGCTCATTCCAAAGATAATTTACTAAATTTACGTTTGATGTCTTCAACTTAACGTATTTAACGATTTTTGTATATAAAAATGTTATGTAAAGTTAGCACATTTTACCACGCTTCAAAAAATGAGGCAACTTTACGTTATGTTTTAGTATGTAAATTTCAACAAATATGTGTGGTTCAATGTCTATGCAGTAAGAATCATTCATTTTGTTTCAAATAAGCCAAGAAGAATTAAAATTGAATGAAAGATGACAAAGATATCAACAAATCACTTTTCCATGTTTTACGATAGTGACCCCAAACTTTTGGCCGATACATCATTTTGAGGGGTGACCCCAAACTTTTGGTCGATGACATGAAGAAAAAAAATACTCAATAACTTTTTTTCTAGTTTTTTTAGCTAAGTTCTGTAAAAAGCAGTTGAAAGCTAATAGAAAATGGGTTACATTACCGCTCTCATCTTAAAATTTTGTCGAACCAATTTCCAGCGACACTGCCGTAAGTTTATATTCATTTTTTAGAAAATTTGGCAACTTTGGGTTAAGTTTACAGACGATTTTTTTTTGAAAATTTTTCTTTTAAATCATGTTCAAAGTTTTTTTGACTTATTATCTTTTGAATGAGACCTAGGGTTTTGAAATCGGACGCAAATTGGCGAAGATATGTGCCTAAAAAAAATGACATGTGTTTGAGGGGGTGACCCCAAACTTTTGATCGGGAGTGTATATCTTTGCTGATTTTCATGATATGTATTGGCGTTTGCTTGACATGTGAAATAGGTTTGATAGGAAAATTTGTGCTTGAAATACTTTATGTTCAGTTGGAAACTTTGCTAAAGCAAAAGACCTGGTTATCTTTATGCACTTCATTCTTATATGTAGAAAGTTAATAATGAAAAAACTTACGAATAATGTTTTTGTTGAAAAATTGAAGAATAATGCCATTTTTTATTTATTAAAATATCGAATCGGACCTGGGAAGAATAACTAGCACACACCTCTGCAAACTACTAAGTTACAATCTATAAAATTGTGTTGAAGATCAAAAATCGATAGAGCTTTTGGAAACTACAGAGTACGAAAATAACCTGCTAAAATATGATGCATCGAGTTTAACAAAAGTAACCCGTCATATAAGACAGGAATTTTTGAACAATTTTAACGTAACCTTGCAGATGTCTGTCAGAAAACAAAGAAAAGAATTGCGAACGCCAATTGAACTCAGGTCCTTTGAGTGTGAATATCACGCCCTAGCACTTTCAGCTATCTTAGCTTGTTGACTCACAGAGAAGATGTTTTACTGAAATTAGGTAAAAGGCAGAGAGGTGCCTAGTGTATGGACATCGGTAATGGAAAGGGTATTTTTAAAAGAAATTCTTGCAGAAATTCCTAGAGAAATTTTCAGAGGGCATTTTTCAGATATTCCTCGATTAATTTCTCCAGGAATTCAATTGAATAGATTTCTATGGGTTACTCCTAAAACTCCAGCAGGATAAACTTTACACACTCTTATAGAGATTTGTTTAAAAAATCATCGACAATTTCTCCAGGGATCCTAATTTTCCAGGGAATATTTCTTCAGTCTATCAGATAATTGCTCGCTAAGTTATTGCTCTAGAGATTCCATTGAAAATTCCCAAATAAATGAAGGAAATCAGGAATTCGTCCAAAATTCCTTCAGCGATTGTTGCATATCTGCTTTTAGTGATTCAGGCATTTATTCCTCCAGAAATTCCGGCAGAAGTTTAAAAAGATTCGGAACTTTCTGTAAGGATACTATTTCTTCACGGATTCTTTGAGAAATTCATTCAAAAATATTTCCAAAGAATTTCTACGGAAATTCCTTTAGAAATATCAGTAGATTTTATTTCTGGGATCTTAGCAAATGTTTTGTTTTGTTTTGTTTTGATAAATTTTCAGAGATATGACTTAGAAAAACTCCTCAGAAAAAATTGAAGGAATTTCTCCAAAAATATTGAAGAAAAAATACATTGGGAAATACAAGCATGAACTTATGAAGATATTTTTTGAGAAATTCCATGAGAAACTCCCAGGAAAGTCCCAGGGAAAATTCCTGGAAGAATCCTTGGAGAATTTTTCAAAGAAATCCGGCAACGTAAAAGTTCTGAATTATTAGGAATATACATATTAATTTTACTTTGCAAAATCATATCGATCTGCTACTTGTACCATTGAGTGAAAACTTACTGCAAATAGAAATGTTCGTGCAAAGTTCGGGACACAAAAGTATACATGCTCAAAATACAGATTTCTTTTGGGGACTGACTGGATTAACGGAACCTTGGTGTATTTTTTGCTTTCAGTAACATTTTTTCAAAATACAGACAAATACAGATTTTCTAAAATCCTGATACAGATTTTTGAAAAAATGATCTGGCATCCCTGCCAAGGACATCATGTAGTATTACCTAGTCATACTAAATGATAGAAAAATTCAATCGTTCAGTAACAGCAGGTGATACTAACACTTTTACGTATCTTCCATCTTCATGTTAATATAACAGTTATAATATGGCGTCCTTGGTGATGATTGTAGGGAAAACACTACCCTACAAGTTTGCCGAACATCACATTGTAGTAACAAGCTTTTGAACTGAGTTATAGATAAATGAGTTAAACGATTGCCAGGTGAGTGAAAGCATCCTAGCTTTAAATACTAAAAAGTATTCATTACTACTGTAGAATCCCAATTCAGAACTCGAGAACTGTCTAAATGATTTCAATATTGTCATAAGTATGCTATACTTCATGTTACTGAGCTTCCTGTATATTCCTTGCTTTGGTTGGAATGTTTTTAGATAAAACTACATGCCAAAGTTCACAATACATTGATTTTCCTCAAAGAGTGTTGGTCTCCTCACCGCCTCTCGATACCACAACGATTATCAAAACCCAATCGCATCACCTGTTGGTACCTCACCAAATATTGTCGTGGTTGGCTTCTTCGTGCGCACTAGCACTCCGCGTGAAGGTTTGAAGCGCATCCGCGACTTGTCGATTCGGCACAAACTGCGGGTTCTTCTTAGATTCAATTTCACCTGACTTCTCGAGCCAAATGGAAGTGATCAGTGAAGCATCCCTGACTACTCAACAACTCTGGGAAGGGCCTGGATACCAATTCATCGGATAGAATGAGGCTTCACTATTCCTTTTCCGAGAGTGTTAGTTGAAATTCAGAGTTAGTAGTGTGATTTCGAAGCTTGACTAACACTCATCTTCAAATTCCGTCGACAACTGATTTGTATTTCCAAGGTTCAGGGCCATTTATAGGGCATCTTGGTCTGGCTACCCACACTTACTTCTAATGTCTCCCTCACCACAAGACGGTTGCGCTATGTATTCCCTAAGTCTTTTTTGGGAATTTTATTACCCTGCCGGCGGTCGTCCCTTGGCCCTTTTTCTAGTTATCGCTGCCGGTCCCGTGGAACCTAAGCAAAACGAGGTTAGGGGATTGTTTCTATGTTGATCAGTTACCTACAGGTAAGCCGACTTGCAACCTAAAAGGGACGCATCTCCGCCTGCTGACAAAGGGTAATTATCCCCGCATGTGATGACTTTTTCTTTTCGGCTGACGCAACCTCTGCTTTGGCCGAGGTCGAACTTTGAGGGCCGTCACGCGAACTTCTTTGCATCTTGCATGCTCTGCCACCGCTTTTACGATTTCATCAAATTCCTTTGCCTTGTCGAAGTCGCAAAGTTGCGCTGTTTCGCCTACCCTGGTAACAAAGGCGAGATCTGATTCTTCCGACTTCTGTTGCATCAGAACTAGCTTACGTCTCTGGAACATTATGTCGGACCCGGAACCAAAGTACTGCTTGAGTCGGTGGAGTGCATTTGAAAAGGGTTCAGTGGTCGCATCAGGAGGATCTATGTCGGACCTCGTATTTCTGAACATCGTTAACAGTCGAGGACCGGCCTTCACTTTGAAGACAGTGAATTTCGTATTCACATTTCACATTCACGTTAGTATATCACCTTTCGAAATCTTGTCCACGACAGCATTAATTTGACTGTAAAAGTTCTCTTTGTCTTGCAATTCGGCAGCATCGGTTGGCACGTAACATTTGATCATGGTAAGGTTTCGAACCCGTGTTCTGAATCTGGCTACAATTATCCTCTCATTAATAAGTTCCCACTTCATGAGCGCTGCGTGGGCGTGAGCACTGGGCAGGAAAGCAGCTCCACGGTGGTGAGGAGCGTGTTCACCTCGTAGGCCAGAGTATAGCAGAATTTGACCCGACGCCAATCTGTGTTCTCCAAAGTTCGGCCAATGGACTTCGCTCAGTCCTAGGATATCAAGCTTCATACGGCATGCCTCATTGGCTAGTTGTGCCAGTTTACCCTGCTAGGCTAGGGTTAATACATTCCAGGCTCCAATTCTTGTCCGTTGTTTAGCGCTGAAAGTCGTTGCCGTTGAATCAGTTCGTAATCTTTCATTTTCGGTTTCAGTAACGTTTTTTTTTTGGGTTTCGGAGACAGTAGGTTGTTGGCGTAAGGTCCCCTATCCACCGTGGTGGGGCTGCCACCATAGGAATAGCTTCCGGTGGAGGAGCATTTCATACTCAGCCGCTGGATGCCAGAACAGACGCTGTTTGAGCCGCACCTCCTTGGTGAACAGACGCTCGAGACGTACCTCCTCAATCTAGCTGAAGTCAGAAGAACAACAGTGCCCAGACTGCATTACCAGCTAAGCACACAACTTTTAACTGGAGGTCTTTGTAATCGCTTGACCCGTGGAAGCATGAGGTAGGAACTTGTGAGGACCAGAGCTATGTTGGACGCTCTCCTTTTCGACTCACCGTTTTGCAGCAGAGATTTCCCCTAAAACTATTCTACAAATTTCTCCAGAAATTGCCTTAGGCATTTTCAGGAATTTCTCTAGGGATTTTTATGGATATTTCCTCAAGGTACTTTTCCAGGGATTTATCCCGCAGTTCGTTTAGGCGCTGTCCATAAACTACGTAGACTTATTTTTGGTCATCTCAGACTACTGCTTCTATTGCAATCGTGACATCATGCTAGTTTGAGAACTGACAATTCGTTTGACTACGGTTGTCTTTGCCTTCGGAAAATCTATATAATCCATAGTGTCTACAGGTAAAACTAGTCTGCAGTTAACCAGCGATATAACGTTGATTGGCTATAAGGTATCAAGGATCATTCACAATTTACAATATTCGATTGAGGGAGACCATACTTTTACATAATAGAAATAAGTATTATTTTATATACAAATCAGGAAAGTTGAGTTCATCATGAAGTTCATACTCACGATTTACGTAACAGCTCTGTTGGGTTTCACAGAAATGACCAAACTATTTGCGGCTGTCAAAATGCGGCATCGCATTTTTCGAAAACGCTGAAAAGAAGATAAAAATGCCAATCATTCAAAATGTCTCTCAAACAAGGTGAAGTTCATATGAAGAATTCCGCAGCAGTTATCAGCTAGCATAACTCTTACGACGCACTATAATCATTTATCGTATAAAGGGGAAATAAACTATATACAGCAATCAGAAACTTGATAATAAACCGCTTCCAATGCCAAAACTTCTGTGAACTACAAAAGCTAGAACTCAGAGGTACGAGTGCTCTATGCCAGGTCCAACAAAACCACATCAAGAAGGGAAAAAACAAATGCCTTTCTCCAAAGATTAAAACAACCTTCAGCAGATTCCAGCACACTTTACACGAAAAACAAACAAACGATTTAGCAAAATTCGAACTCGTAGAATGTTACTAAAAAATCGACAACAAAAGATACTCGTTCGCTGCTTACCATCTTCATGTAGGGAAGAAAGAATAACAAAAAAAACTAAACTAGGAATGTTATGTATTTTTATACGCGTAGTGTTTGTGAGTTATGTAAAAGAGGAAAAACAATACTAATCAAACTTTCCAATACAATCTTGACTAAATGATAACGAAAATGTTAAATTACATGTGATAACGAAGCTGACATGTTTCCAGCAATAATGTCCCATCCCAACAATAATCCGAAATCGGCAAAGTCACTTGTTTGGAACTCTCTAAAGCTAAGAAAACTGAAATGTACCTAATACGTCCCAAAAACTAAGTAAAAGAAAAATGAAAACCCCTAGAGCTTCATCACACTTAAATTCTGACGTCGTTCTCAGCAAACTTTGGACTAATCGGATGTTTCCAGAAATCGTTTGTCGTATCTCAGTAAAAGCTTTTTTGTTGACTCTGGAGCTGTTTTAACGCAGAACAAGAACGAAAGAAGAAATCGAGGAATTTTCAAGAATGTCTGGTGGAAATTTCGAATAACTTTTTGTAAAAATGTTTACATTTTGATCTGGGATTATTTAAGAAATCATGAAATCTGAAAATATAAGGAAATTTCATTTCCACAGCCACACACCTCTTTGCTGAGATCGACGATAAAATTCAAGTGTGCTTCCCTCGTACAGCATAGCCTTTAACTTGAAATCGATCATCGATCCATTTACACCCCCCACTCCAAACGCCATCGAACTGTGGGAGGAAAGATCACACACATACACACCATTGCGTCCATCTTTAACGAGTCAGAATCTCACGTTAGTCAAATTGATACCAAGCCTATGCGTTATAATAACCAAAACTAAAAGAATACTTAAATGTCATCCGACAAGAAACTATTCCAATGATTTAGCTTTTAAGGTGACGGAATAGCATCCATCGTGTATCATACGAAACACATTACTGTACCAATAAAGATTCAAAATAATAAAAATTGAAAAGATACACATTCAGTATAATCCGAAATTACTACTCACATCTTAGACCTCGTCCTCGTTCAGCAGCATGTTGGGAATCCCATCGCTGATGGGAAAAACTCGTCCCGTTTCCGGGCACTCCAATGTCCCCTCGACCACGTCCACCTCCATCAGGACGTGGTGTAGCTTCTGCAGGGTTTCCGTATCCGAGGCGATATCCTCCGGCAGGGTGGCAGGCAAATCGGCTCCAACCTAAAAAAAAATGTATAAAAAAGTAGATATAAGGTGCCGTTTGACACCGGTTCCCCCAGTAAACTTACGTGAGTGGCAGCCAATTTGATCGCTTCCCAGTCCAATCGGGGGATCATTCGGGAAATGAACTCCGAGTTGAAATCCGATGAAACCACTTTCTTTTCCACAATCTGCCGAATAAAAATCAAAATTACAATAACGACTTCAGAAATTTGAGACAACTTTGAAAGAGCCACCCCCACTCAATACTTACGTTCAATTTCAGAGGATAGCCCACCTTGACGCCACGAATGCACTTGGATGTGAGAAAGTTGTACGTTAAAAGCTTCATTTTATCGCTGTTCACGAAATGCGAAGTGAAAATGCAAAAATATTGATCGATTGCCGGACTGGAAATAGGAAATGCGTCGAACCGAGCACTACTCGCGCACCGTGTTTTGCTTAAACTCGCACGCTGGTGGCAGCACGCTTTTCTCGGCTCGGCAGAGGTAAACAAAACATGACAGCCCGATAAGTGACCCCAGTGGGTTTGTGAATGTGTGATTGAAATTCAACAAAAATAGGGTTGGTTTTCAAATTTTTTATTGCGGAATTCACCACACACGGAAAATCAAGACAAGCCTGCAACACATAGCGTCCGTTCCGTCGAGGTTTGCGTTTTTTAGACAGTTTTCTCATGGGAAATGTGTCAAGCTACTGTCACGCACACCGCATCAGCCGCCGTATACAAATCAAACGAGATGCAATCTTTTCGCGATAAACGACGGCTGGTTGAGATCATCAGCCTTGTCATCAGCATCTGAGTGATTAAGCTAATCCTGATAAAAAATATCAGAAAAATATTGGGATTTTTAAAGCTTAGACTACTGTCGAAGACCACATTATCAACAAGACTTGCAACACTGCTGAAAATCGGGAGTCACTGCTAGCAGCGCCACCTCGGATGAAGGTGGCACTATTCATGATAGTGTGTGTAAATTTTCATACTTGCACCAATACACTCCCACACTTTTACACAAATGTACCACCTTAGCTCACCAGGCGGCGGTGCCGTCGGTGACGCTTGCCGTTAATATGGGAAAATAACAGAGTTATGCAACTCTTCTTGATAAAGTCGTCTTCGCTACTGTGCAAATAATTTTTGCACAGTGGATATTTGCACACCTCTCTGACTACCTGCGATACCTCACGGTTACCTCAGTAACAATGTTTTTCCTCATTGTTTTTAATTTGTGAACGAACCGCGGACCAAACGGACCGAGAAACGGACAGTGTTGGAGGGAAATCTGGCAATCGACAAAAAGCGGAGATTGAGGTATCTGCGACAAAACTGTGAGAACTCTATAATTCAAGGGAAGAACCGAAGATCCTCGCAAAACCAGCCAGGGTGAAAAATTGCGAGATTTTTAGAGAGAGCCGGGATGAATCTGGGTCATATTCAAAATTGGTACATCCTGAAGGAGGTTGAGGTTCCATTTTCAATCTGAGTTCCGGAGCGATTTTTGGCTAGATTTGTTCGTTTTTATCCGTTTTTGGCGTGCTCCTAATGGCATTTGAACTTACCAAACCTACATAAAATCGAAGCTAATCATAGAACAATCCGCAGCGGCATCGGATGCTGTCGAACGGACACCTCAACAGCCATGATACTGGTCGTCACCGACGTCGGTATCTTCTATTGCGCAAAAAAGTGTTTAAAGCGTGTAAAGTCATCCTGTATTGACCGGCGTTGGGTTTTGTGGAACAGAGAGCTATTGAAAAGTATTTATTTATTTGCAATAAATTGTGATCAGCTCCTCCAAAAGTTCTTCGTCTTGCTTGTGACCATTCTTCCAATTTCAATATGCGTCGTCGGGGAAATGCATCGTGGAAGTAAATAAAATTTACGATATGTTAGCCAACAAAAGTTGTCTTGATCCGTGACGAAGATCCTTAAAAATTTCAATGATTTTATTGAAATTTTGTGAATTTCATTGGATTATAATACATTTTTTAAATGTATTATCTCGATTATTTGAAATTTGATAGTTACCCTGATAAAAAATATCATAAAAATACGATAAATTTTATTGTTACAACACCATTTTTTCGAAAAATATTCACCATTAAACGTATTGTAATTTACACGGCACACTCACCATCACCCCTATTGTTCTATACCATTCGGCGAATAGTAAATGGCACTTTTACAATAAAAAATGGTTGTCGTTATGTATCTGAACCATAAAATTTTGAGAAAATTTTCATACAGTTTTTCGCAAAAAACAATAGAATGTAATGTGTTTTTATGAGACATTTTTAGGGCAATTTTCAAAAGAAAACAATATATCTTAATGTTTTTTCATTGTTCTTACAATACAAATACAATTAATTGAATGGCGTCAAATGAATCGTTGTTACAATAAAAATACAATAATATTTGTTGTTATTTGTAAGCAGTTTTCGCTTTCGAAAATCCATTGAATTTATATTTCCCGCTAACATTTATTTCCACCATTTACGAGCACTAACGGTCGCCAGAATGATATGCACATTTTATGATAAGAATCAAACACTCTGATGTCTGTATGGTATGTACTGCTTGGCAGCTGTTGATAAGATCTATCTTCAACCTTTTCAAGTAATTGCCAAATATCACAAGTCAGACCTCAGGTCGTATGATCCATACCATAAATCGTTCACAATTATGTGGCCATTAGTATCTGTAAATGCTGGAGAAAAATGTTACCGAGAAATATGTATTCTTTGGGTTTTCAAAGGCGAAATCTGTTTACATATCAACAAATATTATTGCATGTTTATTTTACCAACGGTTCAATTCACCCCATTAAACTAATTGTATTTGTATTGTTATCAATGGTAGTTTACTATTTACTAGATTCCTTTAATTTATTGGAAAACATTAGAAAAATCATTGTTCATCTTTTTCTTGTCGTAACCGAGGTCGTAACATCCTCACTTGGCTAAACCTGCTTTTCAGCTAGTTTTCTATAAGTACTTCCTCAGTTATTCATTGAGAGCTTCCTCTGCTAACACGGCTTGACGTCTGTCAGTCGTTGAAGTTTTAGCGAATAACATTCGATAACCAAAACATCTACTGTTCTCAAATTTAAAACGAAAACTATAAAAAATATGTCAAGTGATTTTGTATTTGATTATACAGTGAGGATTCGCTCGTTGTGTCACGACTGCACCCCGATTAGCGAACCGTGTTCGTTTGTTTGGGCAACTGACAACTGATCAAAATACTCTAGACACACGCAAGTGACGAGAAATATGTCACGAAACACTCACATACTTGCACAAACGTTCTGTATATAGGAGCTGCGATGCGACGGCAGTCAGACGTCAAACTCGTTTTGACATCGATTTTGACATTGACAGCGCTTTTTAGTTGGGTTTTACCCCAACCAGCGAACATTCAACCATCGAGACAGCCCATCTAACGAGCCGCCAACGAACGAATCGGGACTGTACAAACATGATCCAAGCAACAATAACATTTATTGTTATTTATTTGTTACGAATTGTTTTTAAGTGTAATTGAGAAATAAACTTTTTTTTAATAAAAAAGTCCATGAGAAATTTGCAGGCACTTTTGCAACTATTTAAGGCCGGACGGGACGGTGGTTGAATCGTCCGCCATTGCTCTGTTGCTAGTAAGATGCAAATCTCAACTTCTACTTCATATTATTGACTAGAAATTTGATCGTTCATTTGCTCACTTGTGGTGCACAATCGACTAAAGTTTCAGCTACGTCACCCGGATAAAAACTAACCATAGGGTGTTTGGTGAAAACCATTCCTGCACCATACAGTGTACCAGCTACAATAATGTATATTGTAATGAAATGGTTCACTAAAAGCTTCGCACATTGTAGCTACTATACATTTACATTCGATTTTTATGTAACACTATATTATACTGTTTTTCGTACGTTTGAACCATTCACTTTTCCGAAACATTATTTTTCCGTGCATTTTTAATTATTTATTCAGTTTTAGATTTTTTCCGTGCTTTGTTTTGTTGATCTTTGTGACTTTTATGATGCAAAGGGAAGGAAAGAAAAAAAGTGAATAAGTTGAAACATCAATTTAAAGTCAATAAAATGTTTAAATAAGTAGTAAACCAGATGTCTTAAGAGTCGCAGATCCAAGAGATATGGCGGGCTAGGTATGTAGAGTGCGATGAGAGGAATACGATTGACGAACTTTATCTTTGACGTAGAGCCATCTGTAACATATGGACTGGACTGAATACTGAAAGAAATTCTAATATAGGTTCGTCTGTGGGTTCGCTTCTTAACCTAACTTATACTTGAATCGAACTTGACAGTTTTCTAATGAGTTGTTAAATACATACGTGTATTTCAAACTTTAGTCAAACTGGAGCCTCAATATTGCAATAACGGTTAAGCACGCTGTAATGATACTTATGTACCTCGTCACCCACTTCATGCAACTACATTAGTGGTCTAATAATGCTTAGCGCGCTTGGCATAGTTCCATCATGCCGCTCAAAGTGTTGCCACAAATAATGCTTAGTTTGCGAAACCCGGTTATCTGGCTGGTGGGGCATGGGAGCCTAAGCTTCAACTGTTAATGCAATCAGAGACTACTCAGACCTCGACTCAGACTTAGACGTGGGCGATCCAATATATGAAGGGTTATCCAAAACGCTCTGGAGAATTCCCAAAGCGCATTCTCATAATGCTAGTGAGCCTAAGATGCCATTAACAGGAGGAAAATGACAAGATAATATAACATTACATGGCTTATGTAATGTAAACCAATACAACATAACAAAATAAAACCATTCCAAAACCATTTAATTAAATGTATAACCAGTGGTGAAACTACAATTAAAAACAATATATTTACGGTACATTTTGTTGTTTGAAACCATACGTGTACCATACAATGTACGGTTTATTAAAACCCACGTATCAGTATTTATGACAATTCATTTACAATATAATATATGGTTTTGCAAAAAAATATATATGGAGAAAAATATTTTTTTATATTGTTACGATACTTAACAACCCGTATAGTATATTGTAAAAATCTTATTTACAATTTACTGTATGGTGTTCTACATTACATTTTATTGTTTTTGTATTTTTATTTTTACAGTGGTTTCTATTGTAAAAATATGGTTTTAAATAGTACTGTTACAATACAACGTTCGGTTTTTCTACTGTATTTTTTATTCGGGCAGTGCAGTGGAAATTGATATTTGCTTCTTCAAAATCGCGAGGCAAATTGTTAGAAAGAGAGGGAAGATAGGAAAAATCACACGTCGTCCCGTGCGGCCTTAAAAACATTTAAATTAATTTTTACTGATAGTAACTTTAAATTATTATAGAACTGTTGAAGGGCCCATATAGCCGAGGCGGTAAACGCACGGGTATTCAGCATGACCATGCTGAGGGTGACGGGTTCGATTCCCGGTCGGTCCAGGATCTTTTCGTAAAGGAAATTTCCTTGACTTCCTTGGGCATAGAGTATCTTCGTGCCTGCCACACGATATACACATGCAAAATGGTCATTGGCAGAGGAAGCTCTCAGTTAAAAACTGTGGAAGTGCTCATTGAACACTAAGCTGAGAAGCAGGCTTTGTCCCAGTGAGGACGTTACGCCAAGAAGAGGAGGAGAGAGGAGGAACTGTTGAAAAACAATCGAATCAATTAGTCACTAATAACGCTAATGTTCACTTATTGTACGAACTATATGGGCTTGATTTCTATTGTAAAAAGTAACAATATATCTACAGTCATGACCCGCTGGTTGGGGGCTTAATAGTTGGGTGGCTTTTTAGTTGGGGCTCCGTTAGTTGAGCTGTCAGCCAACTAAAAAGCACCTGGATGTCATAATTCAATGTCAAACTGAAAATGACAACCAATCTATAATTCCGAGGGGCGAGCTCTTGAGTTTTTGGTTTC